>NC_081553.1:44103259-44273259 GCF_963082655.1 Stomoxys calcitrans | reverse complement strand
CTTTTTTTCTAAAGCAAGCTAAAAGTAACAGCTGATAACTGACAGAAGAAAGAATGCAATTACAGAGTCACAAGCTGTGAAAAAATTTGTCAACGCCGATTATATGAAAAATCCGCAATAACTTTATGGGCAACCCAATAGTTCATATTGGACGGACCTAGTAGTGATATTGTGATATAAAAACTCTCTTTCATAAATTCAGACGCTTTAAGTGGCTGTGATTTACAGTCACATTACCACAAAAATGACTAAAGGTCAATGAAAAGCTGCAAACAATCCATTGAGAATGGCTATTTAATTCAAATTCTTGTTAGTGTCTACAGTATTCCACCACACACACACACTCATCCATTCACATATTCGTCAGTCCATGCCACACACAGGCGAAGTTGGGTTCTTTTTACATGCCACTCTAAGCGGAACTTTAGACCACTTGCTGCACACTCACTCTTGTCACTTGGTCATAAAAATGATACGATATGCCAGCCGTCCATCTTTTTCATCTTAGAGCATATTTTGACAGTTTGTATGGAAGGGGGTTTAACTGTAAAGACAGGCTGAACGGATGCAGAGAATGGATGGTCGCGCTCTCCAGCATTTATGATGGCAACAATTTTGAGTTTTGTGACTCTAATGACTAAAACGTGTCTAGTAACACCTTAGGCTTCTTCGCTTCTGTGGCAATAGTCAGTCGTCTCTGGCAATTTGAGTTAAGTGTAATGGAAATTTGCCACGAATTACCAAGACCTGGGACCATATATAAACGAATGAACCATCGAATGAATGAATGGATGAATGCTGTGGTTCGCCCCATACAACCCTCTTAGTTGTATAGTCGGCCCGGCATCCGTGTCGTTGCATATGGTTGCAATAACAATTTAAATGTCACGAATTTGTAGATATGAATTTGGTTGAAATTTGTTTTGTTTTGTTTTCGCTATGCGAACCTTTTAACCACTGATATGGCAGCTAAGTTTTGTGGAGCAACTAGAAAATATGATAGCAATAAATTTTTCGACAATTAAGAACATTAAATTATTTGTTTTTACAATTTTGTTATCTGTACGACTGGGTGCTATGAAATAAATCATGGTAATAACGTGCGAAAACAAATTTGTTGTAGTGGATTTTTTTTTTTTGTTAATTTATGTAAATCATAAATGTGTGGTAATTTAATCTCTAGTAGTACGAATATTTTATGGCCAGCATTCTCTTTAAACACAAATTTAAGTTTGTCGTACATGTAGCTCTTGGGTTCTCAACAGTTCTATCTTTTTTTGTCGGCAAATACAAACGTCTAGACCAACAAAATGCAGATAGATGGACAGATATACAGACGCAGACGCAGACGGACAAAGCTGGTTCATGGCATATTTTGAAAATAATTGAAGTAAAAAATTATACCATAATTTTAAAGACTCAAAAATGTTGGGTAATACTTAAAACACTGCCATCTTCTTACTGCATCAAAAAAACAAAATCTTTAAATCTCCGCTACAGTTGATATGCCTGCCTCTGCATCACGAAAGTAATTATTTCCTTTTGTCATAATGTTAATATTCACTTTAAAACTTCACAATGATTGACAACAACTTTCATAGATGTATTAGTCTGTTGTACAAATTTTAAGAAATTCCAAAAGCAGATCTAACTTCGTTCGAGAAGAGTAGATGATGTAACATTTCTCTTTTTGGAGAGAAAAAGGTATGTGTCCGCCTTTCATTTCACTTTCCTCATATGTATGTTCACTTTATTTCCACGTTCGTGTCTTAAGTCTTTTGTTTTTCACAGCAACATTAAATCGTACTTTGTTGCACTCACTCTCTGTCCCAGGTCAAACAATTACATCTTACTAAACGCATAGGTTACCCTTCTCACTACTTGGGTGTTCCTTTTTTTGAACCTTGAATTTATTTCACCCTAGGATTCCACTTTGCCTTTGTTTTTTAAT
Source organism: Stomoxys calcitrans (assembly GCF_963082655.1). Taxonomy (NCBI): domain Eukaryota; kingdom Metazoa; phylum Arthropoda; class Insecta; order Diptera; family Muscidae; genus Stomoxys; species Stomoxys calcitrans. The sequence goes on along the minus strand of NC_081553.1, from coordinate 44,271,308 downwards.
TCGAAAAACCTTTGCGTGTCCATAATTTTGTTGGCGCGTTATTATCATATGGGTGTCATTTGATGTGTCACTGCTGAGGTTTTTCGATGTCGAACAACCCGCATATTTTGATAATCGGTATGTTGAACAACAGCATGACACATGTTTTGGAATTGTTTGTGGACTTAACTGATTTTGTATGGAAGCCAATGGCAGGTTTAAGGTGGCATGGCATAAGAAAAATCAAATGCCTTAAGGGTTGTTATATAATTTTTAGTAATAGCTGAGATAACAATTATTTTATTTATAATTTCAAAATTGGAATTCCGATCGAATTAGAAACAAGTAAAAAGGCGTTAAGTTCGGCCGGGCCGAACTTTGGATACCCACCACCTCGGGTATATATGTGAACCACCTTTCATCACAATTCGGTGAAAATTTCATACCTTATACTCATATACCTCATACCGATCTGAACTATATACGGCACGCATGTCGAAAAGCCGAACATAAGTCACTGTGTCAAATTTCAGTGAAATCGGATTATAAATGCGCCTTTTATGGGGCCAAGACTTTAAATCGAGATATCGGCCTACATGGCAGCTATATCCAAATCTGGACCGATTTGGGCCAAGTTGCATAAACATGTCGAAGAGCCTAACACTAAGCACTGTCCCAAATTTCGGCGAAATCGGACAATAAATGCCTCTTTTATGGGCCCTAAACCTTAAATCCAGAGATCGGTCTATATGGCAGCTATATTCAAATCTGGACCGATCTGGGCAAAATTGAAGAAGGACGTCGAAGAGCCTAACCAAACTCACTGTCTCAAATTTCAGCGACATCGGACAATAAATGCGTCTTTTACGGCCCCAAAACCTAAAACCTAGATATCGGTCTATATGGCAGCTATATCCAAATCTGGACCGATCTGTGCGATATTGCAAAAGTATGTCAAGGGGCTTAACTTAACTCACTGTTCCAAATTTCGTCGACATCGGGCAATAAATGAGCATTTTATGGGCCCAAAACCATAAATCAAGAAATCGGTCTAAATGGCAGCTATATCCAAATCTGAACCGATCTGGACCAAATTGAAGAAATATGTCAAAGGACCTAACACAACTCAATTCGGCGAAATCGGACCATAAATGTGGCTTTTATGGGCCTTAGACCCTAAATCGGAGGATCGGTCTATATGGCAGCTATATCCAAATCTGAACCGATCTGAGCAAAATTGACAAAGGATGTCGAAAGGCCTAACGCAACTCACTGTCCCAAATTTCAACAAAATCGGATAATAAATGTAGCTTTTATGGGCCTAAGACCCTAAATCGGCGGATCGGTCTATATGGGGGCTATATCAAGATATAGTCCGATATAGCCCATCTTCGAACTTAACCTGCTTATGGACAAAAAAAGAACCTCTGCAAAATTTCAGCTCAATATCTCTATTTTTAAAGACTGTAGCGTGATTTCAACAGACAGACGGACGAACATGGCTAGATCGTCTTAGATTTTTACGCTGATCAAGAATATATATACTTTATAGGGTCGGAAATGGATATTTCGATGTGTTGCAAACGGAATGACAAAATGAATATACCCCCATCCTTCGGTGGTGGGTATAAAAAAGGGTGCCATTAATAGCCTTATAGGTGAATGTACAATTTTAAGCGTTTTTAGAGGAAACAAGTAAAAGCGTGCTAAGTTCGGCCGGGCCGAATCTTATATACCCTCCACCATGGATCGCATTTGTCGAGTTCTTTTCCGGGCATCTCTCTTTTGGGAAAAAAGGATATAAGACAAGATTTCCTCTGCTATTAGAGCGATATCAAGATATGGTCCGGTTTGGACCACAACTAAATTATATGTTGGAGACCTGTGTAAAATGTCAGCCAATTCGAATAAGAATTGCGCCCTTTGGGGGCTCAAGAAGTAAAATAGAGAGATCGATTTATATGGGAGCTGTATCGGGCTATAGACAGATTCAGACCATCATAAATACGTATGTTGATAGTCATGAGAGGATGCGTCGTACAAAATTTCAGTCAAATCGGATAATAATTGCGACCTCTAGAGGCTCAAGAAGTCAATATCCCAGATCGGTTTATATGACAGCTATATTAAGTTATGAACCGATTTGAACCATTCTTGGCACAGTTATTGAATATCATAACAAAACACGTCGTGCCAAAATTCATTCACATCGGATAAGAATTGCGCCCTCTAAAGGCTTAAGAAGTCAAGACCCAAAATCGGTTTATATGACAGCTATATCAGCTTATAGACCGATTTAAACCATACTTAGCACAGTTGTTGGATATTATAACAAAACACGTCGTGCAAAATTTCATTCCAATCGGATAAGAATTGCGCACTCTAGAGGCTCAAGAAGTCAAGACCCAAGATCGGTTTATATGGCAGCTATATCAGGTTTTAACAGATTTAAGCCATACTTGGCAGAGTTGTTCGATATCATAACAAAATACTAAGTGCGAAATTTCATTCAAATCGGATAAAAATTGCGCCCTCTAGAGGCTCAAGAAGTCAAGACCCAAGATCGGTTTATATGACAGCTATATCAGCTTATGGACCGATTGGAACCAAACTTGGCGCAGTTGTTGGATATCAAAACAAAACAAGTCGTGCAAAATTTCATTCAAATCGGATAAGAATTGCGCACTCTAGTGGCTCAAGAAGTCAAGATACCAGATCGGTTTATATGGCAGCTATATCAAAATATGGACCCACATAGCCCATTTACAATCCCAACCGACCTACACTAATAAGAAGTATTTGTGCAAAATTTCAAGCGGTTAGCTTTACTCCTTCAGAAGTTAGCGTGCTTTCGACAGACAGACGGACGAACGGACAGACGGACGGACAGACGGATGGACAGACGGACGGACAGACGGACGGACAGACGGACGGACAGACGGACGAACAGACGGACGGACAGACGGACGGACAGACGGACGGACTGATGGACGGACAGATGGACGGACAGACGGACAGACGGACAGACGGACGGACAGACGGACGGACAGACGGACGGACAGACGGACGGACAGACGGACGGACAGACGGACGGACAGACGGACGGACAGACGGACGGACATGGCTAGATCGACATAAAATGTCATGACGATCAAGAATATATATACACTTGTGGGGTCTCAGACGAATATTTCGAGTAGTTACAAACAGAATGAAGAAATTAGTATAACCCCCATCCTATGGTGGATCGTATAAAAAGGCAGTCTTGGACATTCATAACACAAGGAAAATATTTTTATACCCACCACCATAGGATGGAGGTCTACTAACCTAGTCATTCCGTTTGTAACACCACGAAATATTGATCTAGGACCCCATAAAGTATACATATTCTTGAACGTGACGACATCCTGAGTCGATCTAGACACGGTCTTCCGTCCATCCGTCTGTCGAAATCACGATAACGGTCGAACGCTTTAAGCTAGCCGCTTGAAATATTGCACAGATACTTTATATTGATGTAGGTCATTAAGGATAGCAAATGGACCCCATCGGTTAAGATTTAGATATAGTTCCCATATAAACCGATTTTCCAATTTCACTTCTTAAGCCCAAAGAAGCCTCAATTTTTGTCCGATTTGGCTAAAACGTTGCACATAGTGTTCTGTTATGACTTCTAGCAACTGTGCCAAGTATGGTTTCAATCGGTCAAGAACCTGATATAGCTCCCGTTAAAACCGATATTCCGATTTGACTTCTTGAGCCCCTGGAACCGCAATTTTGGTCCCATAAACCGATCTCCCGATTTGACTTCTTGAGCCTCTTTTAATCCGATTTTACTGAATTTTCCACATAGTGTTCTGTTATGACTTTGAACTACTGTACGGTTCAAATCGATCCATAGCCTGATAGAACTCCCATATAAACCCATCTCCCGATTTGACTTCATGAGCAATCGGTAGCCTCAATTTTTATCCGATTTGGCTGAAATTTTGCATATAGTGTTCAGTTAAGACTGGAGGCCACCGTAGCGCAGAGGTTAGCATGTCGGCTATGACGCTGAACGTCTGGGTTCGAATCCTGGCGAGACCATCAGAAAAAATGTTCAGTGGTGGTTTTCCCCTCCTAATGTTGGCAACATTTGTGAGGTACTATGCCATCTAAAACTTCCCTCCAAAGAGGTGTCGCACTGCAGCACTCCGTTCGGACTCGGCTATAAAAAGGAGGCCCCTTATTATTGAGCTTAAACTTGAATCGGACTGCACTCTTTGATATGTGAGAAGTTTGCCCCTGTTCTTTAGTGATATGTTTATGGGCAAAATTTGCATTTGTTCAGTTAAGACTTCCAACAACTGTACCAAATGCGGTCTAAATCGGTGTACAACCTGATATAGCTCCCATATAATCCGATCTTCTGATTTGACTTCTTAAGCCCTTGGAAGCCTCAATTTTCTTCCAATGTTGAAGAAATTTTGCACATAGTGTTCTGTTATAATGTCCAACAACTGTGCCAAGTACGGTCCAAATCAGTTTATAACCAGATATTGCTCCCTTATTTTGGCAGAATCCATGGTGGAGGGATCCCAAGATTCGTCCCAGCCGAACTTGGTACGATTTTAGTTGCTTTGGTACTTTTCATTGCACGCAAAATTAAAATTTTATTCCGGTAAACAACCCATCGCTTTTGTAAACATTTATCACCCCTCGTACATAAAACAAAAGACTTAAGCGACAAGCACAAGCGAAATATCTCACGTACTTTACCATATGGATCAATCCATTCCAATCATGCGTTTGATGTGATGGCTGATTATAAAAATATCAATTGATTTATTATTGTTATTGCATGCCTTAAGAGCATTTATCTGTCCCAAAAGCAATGCGGGCATTGCAACTGGAGTGGAATAACTATACAATGAAATATACCAACGAAATCCAACATGCAGACTCTCCCTCTTCTAAGGCAGTTAGTGCATTAGTAGCTGCAATTGTTGTTATAAATTGCCTGTGGCAACATTAACTGATTTATCACACTTGTTGGCCATATATGAGGAGAACCATGTCTGTAACTACAGACAGACAATCACAAAAGGTTTGAATTAGTTGCCAAGTCTTTTGGTTTTTGCAGAACAATGTTTGCCATAGTCCATGTATCGAATATTCTGCATTGGTTCTCATATGGAATGCGTAACGCATATGGCGTTCAATATTTGTTGTGGTGATATTTTCCCGACGATAATCGTAAATACCCAAATGCATTATGCTAAAAACCCATAAAATATTGTATGGGAATCATTTGGGCGACAACAACTATCAGATAAAATACAAGAATACAAAATGGTCTTTTATATGTTAATGACTATTGTTTGAAAAAGGGTCATTTATGCATGAGAGAGAGAGAGAGATCGAGGGCAAGGTAATACTACAATCGAACTTGGCCCATGATATTTATGGTAATAGCCTGGCAGTGATATATTATGTGTGCAAAAATGTTAGGAGTAAAACTCAAACATATTTTACAACACACTTATACTGTATATCAGCAAATTGAAGCATATACTGGGTTGCCCAAAAATTAATTGCGGATTTTTCATATAGTCGGCGTTGACAAATTTTTTCACAGCTTGTGACTCTGTAATTGCATTCTTTCTTCTGTCAGTTATCAGCTGTTACTTTTAGCTTGCTTTAGAAAAAAAGTATGAAAAAAATATATTTGATTAAAATTCATTCTAAGTTTTCTTTTAAAAAATCCGCAATTACTTTTTGGGCAACCCAATAACATTGTAACAAAATAAATTCAATATTGTAACAAGTTGTTTTCATACCCACCATTAGTCATATCCGTCCGTCTGTCTATCGAAAGCATGGTAAGTTTCGAAGGAGTAAAGTTAGGCGCTTGAAATTTTCCACAAACACTTCTGTAATGTACAATAATACAATTAGGGCTGGGACTGCTTTGTGCTCCAAGAGGTTTGGTTCCATTCCATTTCCAGAAAACACCCTACAGCAGTCGTGTGTGGTAATTATGATGCTGGAGATAAGATGACGTCTATTCGAATGGTCCGGTCTGACCACCGAAGCATACAGAAACTCAAAATAGTGGTAATGTCCGAAGAGATATAGTGTCTACCCTGTGGGTAGACACAGAAATGTTCCTGAGGATAAAAGTTCACCCAGGGATGCGGAGCACCCCAGACTCCGCCAGGACGTCTTCTAAGCTATAACGGTTAAGTAAAAAGGCGTTAAGTTCAGCCAGGCCAAACTTTGGATACCCACCACCTCGGGTATATATGTAAACCACCTTTCGTCAAAATCCGGTGAAAACTGCATACCTTATGCCCCATAGCAGCTATATCGAAACGATATGATCCGATTTGGACGAAATACTAAGTCATTGTTCAATTGTGCATAACAAAATATTGGTCTTTTTGGTTTCCTATAAACCGATCTGAACCGTATACGACACGGATGTCGAAAAGCCTAACATAAGTTACTGTGTCAAATTTCAGTGAAATCGGACTATAAATGCTGGGTCAATGTCGGTCTAGATTTGGATATAGCTGTCATATAAACCGATCCCTCGATTTAAGGTTTTGGGCCTGTAAAAGAAGCATTTATTGTCCGATGTCGCCGAAATTTGGGACGGTGAGTTAAGCTTTTGATATGATTGATCACAACATTTTATTAAAGAAGCTGGAATTTTATGGCATTCGCGGTAGTGTACTACGGCTTTTCAAATCTTATCTGGTGAATCGAAAACAATTTGTGCAAATGGGGGACAGTAAAAGCCAACTGGCTTCTATTGAACATGGTGTACCGCAAGGCAGTGTACTAGGCCCGTTGCTGTTTTTAATCTATGTTAATGACCTATGCAATTTGGAGCTAAAAGGACGGCTATTTATGTATGCGGATGACATATGTCTTTTTTATCCGTACAAGTCCACGACCGTGGTTAAAACTTATATGGAACGAGATTCTGCATTAATTTTTGAGTATATGCGACTGAACAAATTGTTTATAAATAGAAAGAAAACTAAATTAATCAGATTTAAACCATACCCTGGCCATAATATGGACTTTAGCATCACTGTGGATGGAGAAACTATAAACGAAGTGAATGTTGTCAAATATTTGGGCATATATATGCAGTCAAACCTTAACTGGAATCATCACATAAATCAGCTAAAGTTGAAAATATCTCCAGCACTTGGATTGTTGTATAAGTTCAAATACAAGTTCGACGAAAGAACCAAATATCTAATTTATCAAACATTAATACAGAGCCATCTTAACTATTTGGCTGTGGTCTATGCATACAGGAACACAGGCGAGTTAAAATCATTGCAAAGGCTTCAAAACAAAGCTCTGAAAACTGTTGCAAACTTACCATTACTTTATCCCACCGTTTCATTATACGACAATGTTTTTCCAACTATTTTGCCAATTCATGGAATTTATAAGTTGCAGCTTCTTCTGTACGTATATAAATGCATTCACCACATAGGGCACCACACAATTGAATTTAATCTAAACCAAGTTTCATTCAACACCCGCAACAATCAACAGCTGAGAGTAGCATTGTGCCGCACAGAGACCACAAAACAGAGAGTAGAATATTCTGGCAGTCATGAGTTTAATGATATACCGAGCGATATAAAGTCTAACCCAATTTCAATTTTTAAAAGATTGCTAAGGAATTACCTTAAAACACAAACTGAAACACTTTTGTAAATTAAATTAATTTTCTTCTAATAAGATCATTAACCTTTAACATCGTTTAATTTATTACTGATCAAACATTGTATTAAAATAATTGAATTTTGTTATTTTGCCAACTAGCCTCTATTATGCCTAATGGCGCTGAGGCGTTTATAAAAACTAATTGTAAGTTTTATAACGTATAAGTAAAGTTAAGCGCCTCGACATACTTCTGGAATATGGCACACATCGATCAAGGTTTGGATATATTTGCCATATAGACCGATATCTCAATTTAAGGTTTCGTGTCCATAAAAGGCGCATTTACTGTCCGATGTCGCCGAAATCTGGGACAATGAGTTGTGTTAGGCCCTTTGACATACTTCTTAAATTTGGTATAGATCAGCCAAAATGTGAATATAGCTGTCATATAGACCAATCTCTCGATTTAAGGTTTTGGGGCCAAAAAAAGGCGCATTTATAATCCGACTTCATCGAAATTTGCGACAGTGAGTTGTGTTAGGCTCTTCGACTTTTTTCTGCAACTTGGCCCACTTAAAAGGCGGATTTATAATCCGATTTCACTGAAATTTGACACTGTGACTGATGTTAGGCTTTTCGACATCCGTGTCGTATAGGGTTCAGATCGGTTTATTGAACAATGATTTGTACTTCCTATTAGTATTTGGTTCAAATCGGAACGTATATCGATAAAGCTGCTATGAGGCATAAGGTATGCATTTTTCACTAGATTTTGACGATAGGTGGTTCACATATATATTCCCGAGGTGGTGAGTATCCAAAGTTCGGCCCGGCCGTACTTAACGCCTTTTTACTTGTTATACCCTCCACCATAAGATGGGGGGTATACTAATATCGTCATTCTGTTTGTAACTACTCGAAATATTCATCTGCGATCCCATTAAGTATATATATTCTTGATCGTCGCGACATCTAATGTCGATCTAGCCATGTCCGTCCGTCTGTCCGTCCGTCCGTCCGTCCGTCTGTCTGTCGAAAGCACGCTAACTTCCGAAGGAGTTAAGCTAGCCACTTGAAATTTTGCACAAATACTTCTTATTAGTGTAGGTCAATTGGTATTGTAAATGGGCCATATCGGTCCATGTTTTGATATAGCTGCCATATAAACCGATCTTGGGTCTTGACTTCTTGAGCCTCTAAAGTGCTCAATTCTTATCCGATTGGAATGAAATTTTGCACGATATGTTTTGTTATGATATCCAACAATTGTGCCAAGTATGGTTCAAATCGGTCCATAACCTGATATAGCTGATATAAACCGATCTGGGATCTTGACTTCTTGATCCTCTAGAGGTCGCAATTATTATCCGATTTGCCTGAAATTATGTACTACGGATCCTCTCATGACCATCAACATACGTGTTTATTATGATCTGAATCGGTCTATAGCCCGATATAGCTCCCATATAAATCGATCTCTCTATTTTACTTTAGAGCCCCAAAGGGCTCCAACATGTAAAAATATAATTATAGCAGAGCAAATCTTTTCTTATATCCTTTTTTGCCTAAGAAGTGATGCCGGGAGAAGAACTCGGCAAATGCGATCTATGGTGGAGGGTGTGTAAGATTCGGCCCGGCCGAACTTAGCACGCTTTTACTTGTTTTTGTGACTTCTAATACTCATTTACGCTATTTTAAACATTTGCCGAACAATGTAGCCCATTATTAGATTTAAGTCATACTGACCATAAGTCCCCTTTTAGAATCACCATGACTTAAACCCACATAAATCTTGAATGTCACTGTCCATGCTAAAAAAATATTTATACATTGTGATCTACATAAATTCGTAGCATAATAACTGTCATATACTAATGTTGCAACACTAAATATATTTAATGAATTTCTCATGTTTTTTGTTAGACTCCCAAAAAAAAAAAAAAAAACGAAACTAAACCCCCATAAAATGATATTATAAAAATAATTCCTTGGCAAATTCTCCAGTCTTTGAGTCTCTTATCTTTTGCGAAATTTGTGTTTAACATGAAATCATTTAAAAATTATCATAAAATTCATAGTTTATATGCCATACAGAGAGACCAAAGTTAAGGCGATTGGAATACAACAATGTTTCAGATATATTCATGCCACCAGACAGGCAAAGACGGACAACACCTCGCAGACAGACTTTGACACCAGATGCACACACGCAATCATTGTCTTATCCTTTTCGAAGGCGATTCTTTTCAAAACCTAAAACTCCACACCCAGGCAAGACACCGAATTGAATATTCAGCTTAAATGCAAATAAAAAAAATGCCACAAGACGACGGATGCGCCACCAGAATGAAAATGTTCTTATGCAAAAATTTTTAGAATCTTTTGTTTTGTTCTTCGGTTTTTTTTTTTTTTTTTTTTTTTGCTAAATGCCAAACAATAAAAATAGGAGCAATGGAATGATGTCCCAGCCTTGCAATGATGCTCCGACCAAACGAATTCACATTGAAAATTGCCACTTTTAAGTGGCAGCGACAGTGAAAAAAAAATGCCTACCTCTATCAGTCGTCCAAAAAAGGAGCAAAGCAATGACTTTCAATGGAAAAGAAAATGAAAATCAATGCCATTAGCTTGCAAAATGTCAACGGCAAAAAATATGAACAGTTGTTATTCTCTTTAGACTGAGAAGAGAATTGCTTAGGTTAGGAGGCACAGTGGGGGATGAGAGTAATTTAAATGAAATTTGGAATTTAGAGAAAATTTTAAGTAAATTTTATTGTTGGAAAAAAATTTAGGGAAATTTTGTTTTTAGAGAAAATTTTATGTACATTTTGACCTTAAAGAAAATTTTATAGAAATTTTGTCAACGAAAATGTCAACGAAATTTTTTCTTTAAGGGAAATCTTAAGAAATTTTTTTTCGGGGAAATTTCAAGAATTTTTTTCTTATAGAGAAATATTAGGTTAGGTTAAAAAGAAAGTGCGGATATTAACCCGCCCCATGCCACTACGAACATACACCTATGGCTTGTTGTGCGCTTTAAATACTACTAAACAAGTAAAAAGGCGTTAAGTTCGGCCGGGCCGAACTTTGGATACCCACCACCTCGGGTATATATGTAAACCACCTTTCATCAAAATCCTGTGAAAATTGCATACCTTATATCGCATAGCAGTTATATCGAAATATGTTCCGATTTGGACCAAATACTAATAAGTACAGTAGCTATATCTATAAATTAATCCGATATGAATCATATACGACCCGGATGTCGAAAAGCCTAACATAAGTCATTGTGTAAAATTTCAGTGAAATCGGATTATAAATGCGCCTTTTATGGGGCCAAGACTTTAAATCGAGATATCGCTCTATATGGCAGCTATATCCAAATCTGGACCGATTAGGCCTAAGTTAAAGCAAAATGTCGAAGAGTCTAACACACGGCACTGTCCCAAATTTCAGCGAAATCGGACAATAAATGCGCCTTTTATGGCCAAAAATCCAAAAAACGAGAGATCGATTTATATGGCAGCTATATCCAAATCTGGACCGATCTGTGCCATATTGCAGAAGTATGTCAAGGGGGTTAACCTAACAAACCTCAACAAATGCGCCTTTTATGGGCCCCAAACCTTAAATCGAGAAATCGGTCTATATGGCAGCTATATCCAAATCTGAACCGATCTGTACCAAATTAAAGAAAGATGTCGAAGGGCCTAAGGCAACTCACTGTCCCGAATTTCAGCAAAATCGGTTAATAAACGTGGCTTTTATGGCCCTAAAACCCTAAATCGGAGGATCGGTATATATGGCAGCTATATTTAAATCTGGACCGACCGGGGCCAAATTGAATTTTACATAAATGAGCTCGTAGTCCTATGTTTCCCGTTATGATACCGAAAGCTACACCGACCTCTTTCTTACTTCCCTTCGGTAATAGCCTAGTCTTTTTACAATCTGGACGCTGTTCCGCTGTTCCACAGAGTTACGTGCGCCCACGCACTCAACTCGGACAGCGTCGACCCGAAAGGTTTCGGGTTAACCAAGTTTATTGACTACAGCTCTCCGGGCTTCACGGCCAAATTGTCCGCTTTCTCATTCCATGTTACTCCGGTATGCCGTTGCGGAGAACGCGTTAATCTCCTTCTTACATTCCAAGACTGTTCGTGTTGTCATCGTCCAGGTTGTTATTGCCCTTATGGCCTGATTACTGTCTGTAAAGATATTCAAACTCGACATCCTCGCGTTAACACCACACCATCTCACGCATTCTATGATCGCCCGGATCTCCGCCCACAGTACCGTATTATGGTCAGACGTATTATGTAGACCACCAGGCCCACCACGTCACATGATCTTCCAGATGGCAATACTAGGGTTCCGTCAATCCAAGACTGTGTTGCTGGCAGCAGCGCCTCGCATTCGACCTCAAGTGTCGTCTCAGGTATCCGATCGGAAACCTCTTCCATTCTTCCCAGGGTTTCCTATCGTCGCCTCGATTATACCGCGATGGTATGACCTGCTCCTATCCTCTATCCTTTCTCCCATCGCTTTTCCTCATCGCTCAGCCCATGCCAAGACAACATATTCTTTGAACCTGTTGTATTATCTGTATATTGCACTTTTTGGTCTTATCACGCTCCTGTAGAGCCAGTGGACTATCCTCGGAACCAGGCTCCATTTCGAGCCTACGGCCCGTCTACATAGTGTCCAACATCAGTGAGCCTTCTCGGTACGCCCACCTTCGTCTTCCTTGTGAACAGGCAGATTTCAGTCACCTTCTCTGGGTTTATAATGAGACCCCCCAGTTGTATGCCATCTGCAAGACCCTTTCGGCTCTTCTATATTGCTAGTTCGGAATTTTTTCCCATTATTGCTTATCTCCCCGGTCATCGAGGGGTTTCTTAGGCTGATTTCCTTTCCCGAAGAGGACAACTATCTACCATAGATCCCACCAGCGCAGCCGTAATCCTGTTGACATTTTCGTCAATGTATTCTATGCTTGGACAGTCAAAATTATCTTGCCCAATTTTTCTTCTGAGTACCCTTCCGAATTTTTTCCAGTTAGTTTTCAACTTATTCCGGAAGCTTATCGGATTCAGCGCTGGCCGTGCTATTCTAAACCTAATCTAGCGATGGTCAGGGAAAGAGTGTTCCAGGTTCCCCCCAATCCTGAACCTCATCGATAAGATTTTCCGAACATATCATTACATCTTATACCTCCTCCCTAATCCTATTAACAAAGGTAGCGGTGTTACCAATATTAAGTGTTATTAGGTCGTTCGTATTCAAGAACTCTGCCAGGAATTTGCCCCGCTTATTAGTGTTGCTCCTACCCCACGAAATGAGGTTCGGTCCCTGTCTGTTTTGCTTTTCTCACCAGCCGTGGCAGCTCCGACGTGGGTGGCGGTGTCGGAGAGTCGAAAGGCAGATAAAGTGATACCAGGTATGCTCCACAATCTCCCTGTCACACCACTGTTTCATCCGAAGTTGACAACTCTGGAGAAAATACATTATTTAATTTTTTTATGAAAAATAACGCAGGTCCCCGGCCGAGTACCAGTGTTAGAATAAAAAAATTGGAAGTTGACATGTTTCAGTACAGAAACTTTGTTCCGTGTCGTCCATGGCTCCTGAATTAAGGCAATATGAATCTTGCCCATTTTGGTTTTCTCCATCAGAGCGTATGTAGCTGTCTTGTTCCGGTGGAGGTTTATTTGGATAACCTCAATCATTGGTCCTCCAGTAACTGGGCATCTTGGGAGTAGGTGATGATTTCATCGTCTACTCCCTGTTCTTTAGACAGCATTTACCTTCTTGTCACTGCACTGCCTGATGTCATCGTATTAGGTTCTTTGCCTATACTAGTCTTCCGAATCCTTATAAAGTCAGAATCTTTATTCAGCCGTCGGGTCGCTGTTCGTTATGCTGTAGTGAGTTTCCCGTCCTGTACTGGCTGATTTTTCAATACTAGGATCTTTACCTATCCCAGTCATCATTTGAATGGGTGGACCCCCTAAAGAGTTCCACACATGTTCGAAAATCCGCTCGTTAACCGGATTCTCCACTTGGGACCGAAGATCTGGGCGAATCGAACCGAACACACTGCCCATATTGATGTGGGAGACACCTCAAAACTTGGTGTCAGAGATTTTAGAATAAGCGCAGAAGATCGAGGCGCTTGGAACGCTATTCTACGTTCGGCTAGGGGAAGAAATATTCTGTCATAGCCAATTAAAGTAAGTATTGATGACTGCATAAATCAGCACATCTCTATTGTGCTTCCTTGCCACTCTACAAAAGTGGGGAGCTCTTTTTCTTCTTCAGCATTTTAGCAGTGTTTGCTCTTCCGGAGATTTGATTCTTCTTCCAGCTTCCGTAGAAGTGCTTGGTATGTCAGTTCTATCCCTTCCAGCATCCTGCACTTTCGCCCGATTACGCTGCCGGTACATACTCCTCTGTCTCCTTCGTCGTGCACCGGATCGCCTTCTCGGTCTGCCTGTGAACTTAGCAAAGCCATCGCTCACTTCTGCAGTCATCCCGCTGCTATCACCCACTGTGTAGTACCTCTTCTCCTGCTGTACCACGAATTCTTTTTAAGGTGACACTTTGTGTTGCCCTTATTTAGGAACGCAACTGTCACTGAAGTCTGGTCGGGTTTTTGCCATAAACAAATGTTAACTGCTTGGTTTACAATAAAACGGCCACTGATGACCATTTAGAAACAATAAATTTGGATGGAATTATTTCAAGTTCAGACCAAAGAGGATATTGTTTGCCATGGGCACAAGAAAGCAGCGAAAGTATGCAATGTCCTTTTATAAATGCCGAAAGATTTATGCGATTCCAGAGTTAATTATAGAAAATCGCTATATAAATATATCAGGAAATAATGAAGCTTTGAAATATTGCCTCAATTTATGGAAGTTGAAAAATATGGCCGCAATGATTTTGGTATAGGAAAGTTAAAGCATTAGAAAGGTATGCCAAAAAAAAAATTAACTTAAGTTTTTGATGAGGAACAGTTACAGTCGAACTGCTCTATAAAGAATTTCCATATAACGAACTCTCTATAGCGAAGTTAAATTGAAAATACAACCTTTTTCAGCCATTTACACCTAATTTAAATTTTTTATAATAAATTCATCTCTGTAAGGATTTGTTTAAAGGGCGAGTTGAAAATTTCGCACAAACTAGTCCCTCTATAAAGAATTTTAGGCAAACTTTTTTTCGTTCACATTCAATTCATTCAATGTTGATCATCAAAATAGTGGAAGATCAAAAAATAACGCGTCGAAACTAGCTGCAAAAGCGTGCTAAGCTCGGCCGGGCCGAATCTTATAAACCCCCCTCCATGGATTGCATTTGTTGAGTTCTTTTCCAGGTATCTCTTGTTAGGTAAACAAAAGATAAAAGATAATAATTGCTTTGCTATTGGAGCAATATCAAGTTATGGTCTGTTTATATAGTAGAAGTCATTGTGTAAAATTCGAGTAGGAATTGCGCCCTCTAGTGGCTAAAGAAGTAAATTAGGGAGATCGGTTTATATGCGAGCTATATCAAGACATAGACCGATTCAGACCATGTTGACACGTATGTTGAAGGTCATAGGAGAAGCAGTTGTACAAAATTTCAACCAAATCGGATAACAATTACGCCCTCTAGAGGATCAAAAAGTCAACATCCCAAATCGGTTTATACGACAGCTACATCGGTTTTGGACCGATTTCAACCATACTTAGTATAGTTGTTGAAAGTCATAACGAAACACGTCATGCCAAATTTCAGTCAAATTGGATAGGAATTGCGCCCTCTAGAGGCTTACGAAGTCAAGACCCCAGATCGGTTTATATGACAGCTATACCAGGATATGGTTCGAATTGAACCATATTTAGCACAGTCGTTGAAAATCATAGCGAAACACGTCATGCCACATTTCAGTCAATTTCGGATGAGAATTGCGCCCTCTAGAGGCTCAAAAATTTAAAGATTCAAGATCGGTTTATATCACAGCTGTACCAGGTTTTGGACCGATTTCAACCATACTTCAACTATACTAGAACAGTTGTTGAAAATCACAACGAAGTACGACGTGCCAAATTTCAGCTAAATCGGATGAGAATAGCGCCCTCTAGAGGCTCAAGAAGTCAAGACCGCAGATCGGTTTATATGACAGCTATACCAGGATATGGTCCGGTTTAAACCATATTTGCAACAGTTGTTGAAAATCGTAACGAAACACGTCATGCCAAATTTGGATCAAATCGGATGAGAATCGCGCCCTCTAGAGGCTCAAAAATTCAAGATTCAAGATCGGTTTATATGACAGCTATATCAGGTTATTTACCGCCTTGGCTACACTTAGCACAGTTGTTATAAGTCATAAAGAAACACGTCATGCCAAATTTCAGCAAAATCGGATAGGAATTGCGCCCTCTAGGGGCCCAAGAAGTCAAGATCCCAGATCGGTTTATATGACAGCTATACCAGGATATGGTCCGATTTGAACCATATTTAGCACAGATGTTGAAAATCATAACGAAACACGTCATGCCAAATTTCAATCAATCGGATGAGAATTGCGCCCTCTAGTGGCTCAAGAAGTCAAGATGGGTTTATATGGCAGCTACTTGCCGAACCGGGCCCGCTCCGCTGTGCCTTCTATAACTCTGTAATATCTTTTTAGGGTTGAGATACATCGCCCTGAATGTGTATTTCGAATTTGTGCCACTGTAGCCTATGTCCGCCTATAACGCTGAACGCCTGCGTTCAAATCCTGGCGATAACATCTGACAAAATTTAAAGCGGTGGAGATCCCCTCTTAATGCTGGCAACATTTCTCATCCATGGTCATGTAAAAAATTCTCCCCAAAGAGATGTCGTACTGTGGCATGCCATTCGGAATCGGCTATAAAAAAAGACCCTTATCATTGAGTTTAAACTTGAATCGGAAAGCTTTCATTGATGTGTGAGATGTGTGCCCCTTCTCGGTTCCTGGGAAAATTTTTACTCCACTCCCAAATACCTTTCTGTTGAGTCCTATATTACCATATTGGTAAATATTTCCGGTTTGGAGAGACACTTGGACCTAAATGTAAAAATACGCTTCATGCTCTACTTTCAAATACATTTTATATGAGCCCCATAATGGATGGACCCCAGGGACTTTGTCCCGAAAATGAGTATCAATTTCCCGTGAGAGTGCAAAAAGATTTCTAACGAATCGCATGACCAATCTGGTGTTTTTGTTTTAAATTAGGGTAATGAGAAGTGCTTTTAAAGGGAGGGATGGCACTCAGACATTTCGACTCAAATATCAAATTCATGCTGCACTCCCAAATCCATTTAATGTGAGCCCCATATTGCCATGGTCGGTAAATATGAACTGTTTGGAGGGTGTTTTGGTTCTGGGGCGGCCACCGGCACTTTGCCCTGAAAATAGATATCAAATTCGTTCTTTACTCCCAAATACCGTTGATTTGAACTCCATATCCCGGCTTAATCGGAAATGAAGTTCAGTTTAGAGGGTGCTTTAGGGTGTACATTGAAACACTTAGCTCCGAAATTGGATATCAAATTCGTTTTCTACTCTAAAATACCTTTCATTTGAAACCCATATTGACATGAAAGTCAAATATATCAGTTTAGAGGAGTTTTTAGGTTGGGCAGACCCGCTGACTACATGGTCCCAAATTTTAATACGATATTCGTTTTCTAGTCTCCAATACCTTTCATTTAATATCCATATTGTGTCTATTGGTCCACTTTCCGTTTTAGATGGCGTAGTTGGGGTAAGGGGGAAGGACCGCCGAAATCTGATATCTAAAAATTATGTAGCCGATGTTTCCTTCCAGACAAACTTACACAATCTGTGAACATTTTAAGAAAATCGGTTCAGCCGTTTTTGATTCTACGGAAGAAACAAGAAAACCGAGTCCTATATAGTCATATGCCCATTTAAGGGGTTTCTGGGGGGTGGGCGATCCCCTATGCTTTGATCTGATTTTGTATGCCAGATTCTTGATCTACTCCTGAATACCTTTTTATTGAGGATCATATTGACATGAACGTACAATATTTTTGTTTGGGGCGTCCCGATGGGTACTTAGACCCGAATTTTAATACCATATTCGTATTATATTTTCCAATACCTTTCATTTGATACCCATATTGTCCAGATCGGTCCACTTTTGATTTTGGGTGGTGTTTTTAGGTAAAAGGGGAGGGTCCGCCCCCTTCCGTAGTCAACAAATTATAAAGCCTATTTCTCCTTCCTGACCAAATTCGCAGTCTACTCCCGAATACCTTTCATTTGAGTCCCATATTGTCATGATCGTCCAAAAAACCTACTTTAGGGAGTTTTGGGCAGTTACTTGGACCCAATTTTTATACCCTCCACCATAAGATGGGGGGTATACTAATTTCGTCATTCTGTTTGTAACTACTCGAAATATTCGTCTGAGACCCCATAAAGTATATATATTCTTGATCGTCGTGAAATTTTATGTCGATCTAGCCATGTCCGTCCGTCTGTCCGTCCGTCCGTCCGTCCGTCCGTCCGTCTGTCTGTCGAAAGCACGCTAACTTCCGAAGGAGTAGAGCTAGCCGCTTGAAATTTTGCACAAATACTTCTTATTAGTGTAGGTCGGTTGGTGTTGTAAATGGGCCATATCGGTCCATGTTTTGATATAGCTGCCATATAAACCGATCTTGGGTCTTGACTTCTTGACTTCAAGTATGGTTCAAATCGGTATATAACCTGATATAGCTGCCATATAAACCGATCTTGGGTCTTGACTTCTTGAGCCTCTAGAGAGCGCAATTCTTATCCGATTGGAATGAAATTTTGCACCACGTGTTTTGTTATGATATCCAATAACTGTGCCAAGTATGGTTCAAATCGGTCTATAACCTGATATAGCTGCCATATAAACCGATCTTGGGTCTTGAATTCTTGAGCCTCTAGAGTGCGCAATTCTTATCCGATTGGAATGAAATTTTGCACGACGTGTTTTGTTATGATATCCAACAATTTTAGCAAGTATGGTTCATATCGGTCCATGTTTTGATATAGCTGCCATATAAACCGATCTTGGGTCTTGAATTCTTGAGCCTCTAGAGTGCGCAATTCTTATCCGATTTGAATGAATTTTGGCACGTAGTATTTTGTTATGATATCCAACAACTGTGCCAAGTATGGGTCAAATCGGTTCATAACCTGATATAGCTGTCATATAAACAGATCTGGGGATTTTACTTCTTGAGCTTCTAGAGGGCCCAATTCCTATCCGATTTGGCTGAAATTTTGCGTGACGTATTTTTTTCTTACTTTCAACAACTGTGTCAAATAATGTTCAAATCGGTCCATAACCTGACATAGCTGCCATATAAACCGATCTGGGATCTTGACTTCTTGATTCCTAGAGGTCGCAATTATTATCCGATATGCCTGAAATTTTTTACGACGGATCGTTTCATGACCATCAACAAACGTGTTTATTATGGTCTGAATCGGTCTATTGCCCGATACAGCTCCCATATAAATCGTTCTCTCTATTTAACTTCTTGAGCCCCAATGGGCGCAATTCTTATACGAATTGGCTGAAATTTTATACAGGTCTCCAACATATAATTAAGTTGTGGTCCGTGGTCCGAACCGGACCATATCTTGATATCGTTTTAATAGCAGAGCAACTCTTTTCTTATATCCTTTTTTGCCTTAGAAGAGATGCCGGGAAAAGAACTCGACAAATGCGATCCATGGTGGAGGGTATATAAGATTCGGCCCGGCCGAACTTAGCACGCTTTTACTTGTTAATATGAAATTCGTGCTTTACTCCTGAATACTTTTATTTGAGTCCCATATTGTCCCGATCGGATCGGTAGTACTTTAGGGGTAAGGGGGAGGGTCCGCCCCCCTTCCGATATCAAAAAATTATATAGCCTATGTTTCCTTCCAGACCAACCTACACAATCTGTAAAAATTTTAAGGTAATCGGTTCAGCCGTTTTTGAGTCTATACGGAACAAACAAACAAACACAAATTCATTTTTATATATATAGATATTAAAACATGGACCGATATGACCCATTTGCAAACCCAACCGACCTACACTGAGAATAAGTATTTGTGCAAAGTTCAAGCGGCTAGCTTTACTCCTTCGAAAGTTATCGTGCTTTCGACAGTCAGACGGACGGACAGACATGGCTTGATCGACTTAAAATGACATGTCGATCAAGGAGTTAGGAGTTTCAAGGAGTTACAAACAGAATGACGAAATTAGTATACCCCCATTCTATGGTGGAGGGTATAAAAATTGTAAAAGACGCGCAGAAGATTGAAGAACTTGCAAATGTTTTCTAAGTTCAGTTAGAGGATTAATTGGTCTGTAGCTGCCAACTGAGTACATCTGTTTATGGACCTGTCTAGGTGGCTTTTGTTCGCAGATCTAGTTGTTGATGTAATGCAAACGGATGGACAAGTTTGATATAACCCCTATTATTTAGTGGAGGGTATAAAAGGGTAACCCAATATGTGAGAAACTTTTCAGTTCACATGAATTAGGCCAGAAGGATTCCGTTTCATTATACGATTTTGCTGGCACAATTCAAATATCATATTCCATACAAGATTATTTTCTTAGACCATAAACCTCTTTGTTTTCATTATAGCCCAAATGAATCGTTAACAAAGCAATTACTCTTTTTTCAAGCTCCGGATTATGCAAAAAAGCAAAGAAATATGCATTAAATCATTACCAATTAAGCAGATAAGTATCTTAACATTATAAGGCACTTAAAGCATAAATCATGCAACCATCTCGTGCTGGGGGCATCCATCCCGCCATGCATTCATTTCTTCCAATTCCAGAACACCATGTGCGAGCTCACGACACCGATGTCAATCAGTCTCTATCAGAGACAAAATAATAATTATCGATTGCAGAGTGCCACACGAACGGAGCCCCAAAGATTATCATAAACAGACACGATGCTGTCAATGGAGGTGCATTGACACAATGCAGCACAAAGCAGAAGAGTTGCCATAAATTGAAATATTGGAACAAATATGAAACATACCATTAGTTTCTAAGAAAACGATGGTTGAAAGCACCAAAAGTAATTTATACCCACCACCATAGGATGGGGGTATACTTATCTAGTTATTCCGAAATATTGATCTGGGGCGCCAGATCCTCTCGACATGCTGATTCGATCTACCCATGTCAATCCGTTTATCGAAATCACCATAGCGGTCGAATCCCTAAAGGTACACGGATACTTTTGAACAAATTCTTAATCAAGGCCACCTTGAGTTCACTCCATGCCCTCGGTCTTTATCCCCAAGGCAGGAAGAATAAACCACAGTGCGACGAAGGATTATAGGCCTATTAGGCTGGCATCGTTTTTGCTGAAAACACTGGAAAGACTGATTGACCTAAAGGTGAGAGGGGGATTGACGCCGGAGAACTTCCGTATGGTACAACACGCACACCTCAAAGGCAGGTTGGTGGAGACGGCCCTTTACGAAGTGGTACAAGAGGTCGACACGTCTCTCCGACAGAAGGATTACACTTATGCGGCGTTCTTGGATATTGAGGAGGGGTGTTCGTGCCGATACTGTGGAACCTCGTGATTAATAAAATCCTGATGGACCTCGGTGGGAACGGCACGAGGATTGTCGCTTTAGCGGACGACTTCGTGCTGCTGGTACGACATAAGTTTCTGTCGACGATCAGCGAGATGTCATGGAAGGGTCACTGAGGAAGTTGTCGCGATAGGCTACCAGAAATGGGTTGAGGACCAGCCCAGGGAAGACAGAGCTGGTGCTCTTTACTCGTTGATATAAGATACCGGAGTTCAGGCTGCCGGCCTTGGACGGGGTAACCTTGCGGCTGTCGAAAGAGGCGAAGTACCTTGGCATAGTCCTCGATTCTAAACTGTTCAGGAAGAGGAACACCGAGGAAAGAAGCCGTAAGGCACTGTGCGCTTTTTACACCTGCAGGAAGATGTTCGGCAAGACGTGGGGACTGACTCCCAAGATGATTTATTGGATGTATACGGCCATCGTGAGACCAATACTGGCCTAAGGAGCACTGGTATGGTGGGACGCCGTAGGGAAGAGGCCTCGTGCGAAGCCGCGTGCGAAAGAGTTCGAGAAGGTGCAGAGACTGGCCTGCGTCGGGATAACAGGGGCGCTGAGATTCGCACCGCAGGCAGGACTGGACGCGATGCTGGATATGCAGCCTATTGGTGCCTATATTTAGAACTGAGCCGCCAGGGTCACGCTTAGGCTGAGAGGGCTCGGCATGTTGAAGGAGGATGGTTGGGGCCACAGTTCGATTCTGGGTGTTATGGATACGGAGGGTCTCCGACTACCTGGCACCAGTGCCGACTGGAGTGAAGGCATTAGCAATTCGTTTTCCTGAGAGGAGCGAAAGGAGGGCGGAGGGTGTACTAGAGGAGGATGAGACATCGATCTACGCAGATGGCTCCAAGATGGAGTCAGGGACTGGATTGGGGGTCTCCTCTGAAGCATTCAATATCAGCATGTCTCTGAGACTGCCGGACGAATGTACGGTCTTTCAAACTGAGGTTTGTGCCATTGCTGTGGCCGCAAGGGAAATTCTGGGATTTACAGCTCTCGAAACTCAGAATTTATGTGGACAGTATGGCGGCGCTAAAGGCTTTGGGGTCTAGGATGGTGAGATCGAAATGCGTGGCGGATTGTTTGGGATCCCTGAGTAGGCTCCGGGTCCACGATGTTACGCTGACATGGGTTCCTTGACATGGAGGGATTCCAAGGAATGAGAGGGCGGACGAGTGCGCCAAGAGAGGTTCGTCTGCGCCGGGCGGATCAGTCATCGGTGCCATTTGCCTACATGCCATTTGTCGATCTACTGAACACAGTAGATGGCATGGCCAGGGCGGTGTCGGTGGCGAGGTGAGACTCGATTAATGGTTGCCGTACTGCGAAGGCTCTATGGCCGTTCATCGACCGGAGGAGGACGAAGGAGTTGCTGGCGTTTGATAAGAGATCGATGAGTACTTTGACAGGGGTCATAACCGGACAGTGTGCCATAGGCCGCATGGCGGCACGCATAGAGATACCGCACAATGACTTCTGTTGGTGTTGCCTCGATTAGGATGAGCAGGAGACTATTGAGAACTTGCTGTGTTTCTGTCCGGGTATGCAGAGACGTTGGCTCTCCTTTCTGGGGAACCGTTTCTTCTGTGATCTGGGTGAACTTGCTAGCGTACCTCTGGTATCTCTCCTGAAGTTTGTTGAGGGAACAGGATGGATCAGACCGGAGGGGTTCCACAAGTCCGGTGTAGGTAGATCCGTGCTTGCGAAGGGACGGGCGATTCTCCACCCCCCTCCCATGCTTCACCACTCCTCCTGTCTTTACACCCTGCACCACTACTGTCGTAAAGGGTATTATAGATTTGTGCATTTGTTTGCAACGCTAAGAAGGAGAAGAGCTAGACCCATTTATAAGAATACCGATTGACTCAGAATCACTTTCTGATTCGATTTAGCCATGTCCATCTGTCCGTCCTTCCGTCTGTCCATGTATTCTTGTAATCAAGGCACGGGTCGCATTTGTTGTCTGATTTTCACAAAAATTTGCATGTGTGATTTTTGGTCCAAGGACGAACGCTATTGATTTTGAAAAAATCGTTCCAGATTTAGATACGGCTCCCATATATATCTTTCATCCGATATGTCCTTTTAAAGCTGTAGGAGCCGCAATTTTGGGTCGACCTCTACCAAATTTGGCATGAAATGTTTCGTGTGACGTCCCAATATTTGTGCAAATTTCATAAAAATCGGTTAAGATTTAGATATAGCTCCCATTTATAACTTTCGTCCGAATTGCCCTATTAAGTCTATAGAAGGCACAGTTTTGGTCCAATCTTTATTAAATTTGGCACGAAGTGCTTTTTGTGACGTCCCAATCCGTCGGTCCGTCTGTCTGTCGAAAGCACGCTAACTTTCGAAGGAGTAAAGCTAGCCGCATGAAATTTGGCACAAATACTTCTTATTAGTGTAGGTCAGTTGGGATTGTAAATGGGCCACATCGGTCTATGTTTTGATATAGCTGCCATATAAACCGATCTTGGGTCTT
Organism: Stomoxys calcitrans; assembly: GCF_963082655.1. NCBI lineage: Eukaryota > Metazoa > Arthropoda > Insecta > Diptera > Muscidae > Stomoxys > Stomoxys calcitrans. The sequence continues at coordinate 44,247,522 of NC_081553.1, read as the reverse complement.
GATTTCTTGAGCCTCTAGAGGGCGCAATTGTTATCCGATTAGAATGAAATTTTGCACGACGTGTTTTGTTATGATATCCAATAACTGTGCCAAGTATGTTTCAAATCGGTCAATAAACTGATATAGCTGCCATATAAACCGATCTTGGGTATTGAATTCTTGAGCTTCTAGAGAGCGTAATTTTTATCCGATTGGAATGAAATTTCACAAGACGTGTTTTGTTATGATATCCAATAACTGTGCCAAGTGTGGTTCAAATCGGTTCATAACCTGATATAGCTACCATATAAACCAATCTTGGGTCTTGACTTCTTTAGCCTCTAGAGGGCGCATTTCTTATCCGATTAGAATGAAATTTTGCACAACGTGTTTCGCTATGACTTCCAACAACTGTGCCAAGTATGTTTTAAATCGGTCAATAACCTGATTTAGCTGCCATATAAACCGATCTCGAATCTTGACTTCTTGAGCCACTAAGGGGCGCAATTCTTATCCGATTGGAATAAAATTTCGCACGACGTGTTTTGTTATGATATCTAATAACTGTGCCAAGTATGGTTCAAATCGGTTTATAACCTGAAATAGCTGTCATATAAACCGATCTTGGGTCTTGACTTCTTTAGCCTCTAGAGGGCGCATTTCTTATCCGATTAGAATGAAATTTTGCATGACGTGTTTCGCTATGACTTCCAACAACTGGGATAAGTATGTTTCAAATCGGTCAATAACCTGATATAGCTGCCATATAAACCGATCTCGAATCTTGACTTCTTGAGCCACTAGAGGGCGCAATTCTTATCCGATTTGAATGAAATTTTGCATGAAGTATTTTGTTATGATATCTAACCACTGTGCCAAGTATGGTTCAAATCGGTCCATAACCCCGATTTGCAGAATTTCAGCCCGATTTGTCTGAAATTCTGCATGACGGTTCATAACCTGATATAGCAAATCGTTTCATAACCTGATATAGCTTGTTCATTCTCCAGTTTTGTTCTATAGTTGATTTGCAAGATACCTTACCCTTGGTAACACTGTCCAGCTGCTGCAGCAGCAGCAGCATCAACTTCAATACTTTTCAACAGTTGCTGCAACAATGTTACCCAACCGGTCGCTGCAAAAATAAACTCATACCCGTTAAATATGTCCAATTTTGTAGCAAGAGCATTTTTTAATTATTCTCTAATTAAAATGCAATTTCCAAACTGTTTAGGAGCTCTACAACAACAATAAACTGACCGATAACTGGCTAATGATTCGCTTGCGCTTGAATTTGTTTGGCGCTCTTTATGGTTGGATGGATGTGCTGCTGCCTTTGTTATTGTAAGCATTGTGCAAATAAACAAAATGCCCATGCAAGAATGGGGTAAATGTTTCGCTTTTATTTTTCCAAAATGGCAGAAACATAGACACAAACCGCAGCAGTTGATAACTAGACATAGTTTAGTAAAATCCGAGAGACAAATCGACGCCAAAAATGGCTGTGACGTAAACTGAAACTGAAAATTGCGCTTTAACAATGACTGAGCGATTGTTTCGTTTGCTAGCTGTATGTTAAACTGGCTTCGCTTGTAGTGATAATTATGGCTTTGTTGATCAACAGCGCAGATTTATTGAAAATTAATGCGGAATATGGGCTGGTTGGAGGGTATTTGAAATCAACAGAGGACTTCTTAAAGTCCATTTATTGAAATTATTAAAAATAGTGCTTGAATATATTTGCGACTTCTATTGGCTCAGGACCCTCAAACGGGAGATCGGTATAAGTCTTTTCGATAGCTATATTTAAATATAGACCGACCTGAAGCATATACGACATGCATGTCGAAAAGCCTAACATAAGTCTCTGTGTAAAATTTCAGCAAAATCGGATTATAAATGAGCCTTTTATGGGTCCAATACCTTAAATCGAGAGATCGGTTTGTATGGCAGCTATATCCAAATCTGGACCGATCTAAACCATGTAGGCTACGGATATCAAAAGGTCCAACATAGGTCACTATGAAAGTTCCAGCGAAATCTGATTATAGATGAGTCCTTTATGGGTCAAGACCTTAAGTCGGGAGATCGCGGTACCTCCCCCTTACTACCATTCTCAAAAAACGCCAGATGTCGAAGATGGATGCACTTACTTCACCGGAATTTTGTATGGCACCTTATGGTACCGCAAAAACACGAAATTGTTCTACAATTTAGGGGTAAAATAATCTGGGGGGGGACGCCCTATCCAAATACTCACCCGAACGGACATGTTTACTTATTAGAACAATGTGGGTGTCAATAAACGCGTCGTGGGGGTCGCTTACCCCCCTAAAACGTCCAAAAATTATATGTTACTAACTGGTGCAATATGGGTATCAAATAAAGGGTAATTGGAAGTAGAATACGAAACTCATATAAAAATTTTAAGTCAAGTCCCTGGGTGGCCGCCACAACCCAAAAACTACACCCAAATGAACATGTCGGCTGATCGAGACAATATGGGATTCAAACGAAAGGTACTTAAGAGTAGAATACGGGATTTGTATAAAAGTTTTGGGGTCTATTTCCAGGTGGGTCGCTCTACCCCAAAGTTATGCACCATATGGACATGAACAGTGAATGTGACAAGATGGGTCAAAAACGAAAGCTATTTGAGAGTAGAATATTCTACTGCATTATTTACTTGCCACTAATGTTGGAAGTCGAAACACCTGTTATGACTTTTAAAATTAATGGTAAGTATGGTCTAAATCGGTCTAAAAGCGACCTTCCGACTAGTCTTCTAGGCAGCAAAAAACTTCAATTTTTACCAGAATTAGCAGAATTTTTTTACTTAAAGTACACATTAGTTGGTTTACATTTTGATGCAATCCATGGTGGTGGGTTCCTTAGATTTTGCCCGGCCAAAATTAGCACATTTCGACTTGTTTTAACTTTTTGGAAATTTTGTTTTTGCTAAGCTTTTTAATACATTCGGTAAGACTGTGTAGTACAAAAATTAAACAAGTAAAAGCGTGTTAAGTTCGGCCGAGCCAAATCTTATAAACCCTTCACCATGGATCGCATTTGTCGAGTTCTTTTCCCAGCATCTCTACTTAGCCAAAAAAAGGATATAAGAAAAGATTTGCTCTGCTATTAGAGCGATATCAAGATATGGTCCGGTTCGGACAACCGGCTCAAGAAGTAAATATAGAGAGCGATTTATATGGCAGCTGTATCAGGCTATAGACCGATTCAGACCATAATAAACACGTATGTTGATGGTCATGAGAGGATCCATCATATAACATTTCAGGCAAATCGGATAATAATTGCGACCTCTAGACGTTCAAGAAGTCCAGACATAAGATCGGTTTATATAACAGCTATATCAGGTTATGAACCGATTTGAACCATACTTAGCAAAGTTGTTGAAAATCATAACAAAACACGTCGAGCAAAATTTCATACCTATCGGATAAGAAATGCGCACTCTAGAGGCTCAAGAAGTCAAGACCCAAGATCGGTTTATAAGGCAGGTATATCAGGTTATTAACCGATTTGAACCATACTTGGCACAGTTGTTGGATATCATAACAAAATACGTCGTGCAAAATTTCACTCCAATCGGATAAGAATTGCGCCCTCTAGAGGCTCAAGAAGTCAAGACCCAAGATCGGTTTATATGGCAGCTATATCACGTTATAAACCAATTTGAACCTTATTTAGCACAGTTGTTGGATATCATAACGAAATATGTCGTGCAAAATTTTATTCTAATCCGATAAGAATTGCGCTCTCTAGAGGCTTAAGAAGTCAAGACCCAAGATCGGTTTATATGACAGCTATATCAGGTTATGAACCGATTTGAACCTTACTTCGCAAAGTTGTTAGATATCAAAACAAAACGCATCGAGCAAAATTTCATTCCAATCGGATAAGAATTGCGACCTCTAGAGGCTCAAGAAGTCAAGACCCAAGATCGGTTTATATGACAGCTATATCAGGTTATGAACCGATTTGAACCATACTTGGCACAGTTGATGGACATCATAACAAAATACGTCGTGCAAAATTTTATTCTAATACGATAAGAATTGCGCCCTCTAGAGGCTCAAGAAGTCAAGACCCAAGATCGGTTTATATAGCAGTTATATCAGGTTATGAACTGATTTGAACCATACTTGGCACAGTTATTGGATATCATAACAAAAGACATCGAGCAAAATTTCATTCCAATCGGATAAGAATTGCGCTCTCTAGAGGCTCAAGAAATCAAGACCCAAGATCGGTTTATATATATCATCACATGGACCGATATGACCCATTTACAATACCAACCGACCTACACTAATAAGAAGTATTTGTGCAAAATTTCAAGCGGCTAGCTTTACTTTTTCGAAAGTTAGCGTGCTTTCGACAGACAGACGGACGGACGGACGGACATGGCTAGATCCACATAAAATGTCACGACGATCAAGAGTATATAGACTTTATGGGGTCTTAAACGATTATTTCGAGTAGTTACAAACAGAATGACGAAATTAGTATGCCTCTATCCAATGATGGAGGGTATAATAAATGTAGTATGCTTATTGAATTGGCCAAAAAAAATGTTACTCTTAGATCATAAATCCTTATGAAATGCTTTATTTCTTAAATTAAAGCAATTTGAAGCGATCATATTTTCTGAATGCTATGCTCACAAATTTCATAGCAGAATATTAAATAGCCATCTTGTGCCCTAAGTGATACAGGTGGAAATAAGTCATGCATCATATGGCAACATGCGGTTCCTGATGCTTAAAACGGTAAATAGACCATAGCAGGAATACGGAAGGAGCAAAGCCTAGACACACAACATGCTGAGAATTATTAAATCGTCTAATGTCTCTTCAATTGAAATCTTGGACAGGTATTTTCCATAGTGAGAGAAAACTGATTTTGGTTGGCCTCACAAACAAAAGGATTGCCTCATGTTGAGAAGGCATATATTGGGTTGCCCAAAAAGTAATTGCGGATTTTTTAAAAGAAAGTAAATGCATTTTTAATAAAACTTGGAATGAACTTTAATCAAATATACTTTTTTACACTTTTTTTCTAAAGCAAGCTAAAAGTAACAGCTGATAACTAACAGAAGAAAGAATGCAATTACAGAGTCACAAGCTGTGAAAAAATTTGTCAACGCTGACTATATGAAAAATCCGCAATTACTTGTTGGGCAACCCAATACAATAAATTAATTATTCACATCAAATTCAAAGCATGATGAAATGTAAATCATATACCCAAAGCCTTAAACTCATACATATTCAATTTTCTCTATCACAGTCAATCATTATAGCATGTGGCAGAATCCTCCATACGAAGAAAACAATTAAGGAAAATTGTTATTACACACTCCTAGGAAAGATGCCAAAGTGAGTGAAATGAAAGACTATTACCAAATCGGAACTTGTGCAATGGGTGTTCTAGACACCAAAGATGATGATACCAATCCTAAACGATTGCCATGCTGGTAGCCTTGTAGGTCTCTGTTTAATAGTTGAGACGTAATAGACATTTACATGTGCCATGTTGTTGGTGTTGACTGAAGTACTTAGCAAAGTTGTCTCCAGCATGCAAGTCCCCTAAACAGGTAGTGGACTTTTGCCTGCTTTTTCACTTTTGTCTTTTTCATGCCACTTTTAAAGCTTAGTAATGCTTAGAGGCGAGTTTCTAAAACAACTTTAATAATAAACATCATTTAAGTAACAACAATATACAATAGCAACAACAACCTAACCGCATGCGAAAAACGTCACCAATGCAGGTGTCCATTTGCCTTGCATAGGTAAAAGTTTGTCATTTTTACAGAGGCAAATAATACAACAAACAATCTGAAATTGCTTTGATAAGTAACTAGAATTGTGGAGAATAAAAAAAAAACGATACTAAAGAAACCACAAAATTATATCAAATGTACCATTGGAGGTTTGCTACTGCAAATTTAATGCTAGATCAACAAGTTTGTGTCTTAAGTCTTTTGTTTTCAAATTGCACGAGAAATCATTTACAAGGCTGCAGAGACTTTGGGAGAGACAGAAAGAGAGGAAAACAATGCTCTATTAATAACGGAAACCATTTAATAATCTTTTAATATACAACATAAAATTTTCACATAAATCAATTTTTTGGCATCTATTATCAGAAAGGGGGATTTTTTCATACTGTTTTATAAAAGAATGGCTAATATTTTAGGTAGTGAGAAAAAGTAGCAACAGGTTTGAAAATCACTATTATGGGCACCGACGGTGTTTCAATTCGTACCACATTAGTATGAAGCTGTCACATGGCCTGAATGAAGTTCTAAAGCTGAACTTTGGAGGGTGTTAGAAATATTTCCAGTTGGTGTATATCCAATTATCATTAGAAGGCCACCGTAGCGCAGAGGTTAGCATTTTCGCCTAGGATGTCACTGATCGCCTGGGCTCGAGTCCTGGCATAAGCATCAAAAAACAAGTAAAAAGGCGTTAAGTTCGGCCGGACCGAACTTTGGATACCCTCCACCTCGGGTATATATGTGAACCACCTTTCATCAAAATTCGGAGAAAATTTCATACCTTATGTCCCATATCAGTTATATTAAAATTAGTTCCGATTTGGACCATATACTAATAAGTACACTAGGTATATCTAAAAATAAACCGATCTGAACTATATACGACACGGATGTCGAAAAGCCTAACATAAGTTACTGTGTCAAATTTCAGTGAAATCGGACTATATATGCGCCTTTAATGGGGCCAAGACTTTAAATCGAGATATCGGTCTACATGGCAGCTATATCCAAATCTGGACCGATTTGGGCCAAGTTGCATAAAAATTTCGAAGAGCCTAACACAAAGCAATGTCCCAAATTTCGGCGAAATCGGACAATAAATGCCTCTTTTATAGTCCCAAAACCTTAAATCGAGAAATCGGTCTATATGGCAGCTAAATTCAAATCTGGACCGATCTGTGCGATATTGCAGAAGTATGTCAAGGAGCTTAACTTAACTCGCTGTCCCAAATTTTGGCGACATCGGACAATAAATGAGCATTTTATGGGTCCAAAACCACAAATCAAGAAATCGGTCTATATGGCAGCTATATCCAAATCTGAACCGATCTGGACCAAATTGAAGAAAGATGTCGGAGGGCCTAACCCAACTCACTGTCCCGAATTTCATCAAAATCGGATAATAAATGTGACTTTTGTGGGTCTAAGACCCTAAACCGGGGGATCGGTCTAATGGCAGCTATATCCAAATCTGAACCGATCTGGGTCAAATTAATGGAGGAAGTCGAAAGGCCTTACACAACTCACTGCCCCAAATTTCAGCAAAATAGGATAATAAATGTGGCTTTTATGGGCCTAAGACCCTAAATCGGAAGATCGGTCTATATGGCAGCTATATCCAAATCTGAACCGATCTAGGCAAAACTGACGAAGGATGTCGAAAGGTCTAACACAACTCATTGTCTAAAATTTCAGCAAAATCGGATAATAAATGTGGCTTTTATTGGCCTAAAACCCTAAATCGGCGGATCGGTCTATATGGGGGCTATATCAAGATTTAGTCCGATATAGCCCATCTTCGAACTTAACCTGCTTATGGACAAAAAAAGAATCTGTGCAAAATTTCGGCTCAATATCTCTATTTTTAAAGACTGTTGCGTGATTTCAACAGACAGACGGACGGACATGTCTAGATCGTCTTAGATTTTTACCCTGATCAAGAATATATCTTTACTTTATAGGGTCGGAAATGGATATTTCGATGTGTTGCAAACGGAATGACAAAATGAATATACCCCCATCCTTCGGTGGTGGGTATAAAAACTTTTTTCAATGGTGGTTTACCCCTCCTAATGCTGGCAACATTTGTGAGGTATTGTGCCATGTAAAACTTCCCCCCAAAGAGGTGTCTCACAGCGGCACGACGTTTGGACTCGGCTATAAAAAGGAGGCCCCTTATCATTGACCTTAAACATTTTGCATTCGCACATATAGAGCCGTAGTAACTACAATTTTGAACACTTTCGCTCGAAATTTGATACGGATTGTTTTATAACCCATCTGAAAACTTCCCCCGATGTCCACTAAAACCGATTCAGAATAAGGTATAGCTCCAATTTTCCTCTTACAAGGCAGGTGTAGGGTATTATATAGTCGTCTCTGCGCGACTTTTGGCTTTCCTTACGTTTTTGATTTATTATTAACCAATCTCTCGATTGTACTTCTTCCGCCTCTAGAGGGCGCAACTCTTATCCGATTTGACTGAATTTTGCATAATGACTTTTCCTCCAATATCCGTATGTATGATATGGATGTAAATGAGTTCACAACCTTATAAAACTCCCATATAACACAAAACCTAAAAATTTGATTTCTTGATCCCTTAGAGGACGTAAGTCCCATCTAAATTGGCTGAAATTATGCACAATGAGTATACCAAAGACTGAAGTTCCATGCCAAGTATGGTCGATGAAGGTGTATAACCTGATGTAGCTCCCAAATGAACTGATCTCCCGATTGTACTTTTTGAGCACCTCGAAGACGCAGTTCTTATGCAATTTGACTCAAATTTTGGGTGATTACTTCTTCTATTGATGCCAAGTATTGCTTTAATCGGTCTATTATCGGATATTGCTCCTATACAGGTTAGCTGATACGAAGTGTTACTAATTCAAACGCCCAAATATTTTTTGTGTGAGAATATTTGTTTTTTATACCCACCACAGAAGGATGGGGGTATATTCATTTTGTCATTCCGTTTGCAACACATCGAAATATCCATTTCCTACCCTATAAAGTATATATATTCTTGATCAGCGTAAAAATCTAAGACGATCTAGCCATGTCCGTCCGTCTGTCCGTCAGTCTGTTGAAATCACGCTATAGTTTTTAAAAATTGAGATATCGAGCTGAAATTTTGCACAGATTCTTTTTTTGTCCATAAGCAGGTTAAGTTCGAAGATGGGCTATATCGGACTATATCTTCCTATAGCCCCCATATAGACCGATCCGCCGATTTAGGGTATTAGGTCCATTAAAGCCACATTTATTGTACGATTTTGCTGAAATTTAGGACAGAGAGTTATGTTAGACCACCCGATATCCTTCATCAATTTGGCCCAGGTCGGTCCAGATTTCGATATAGCTGCCATATAGGCCGATCTGCCAATTTATGGTCTTAGGCCCATTAAAGCCACATTTATTATCCGATTTGGCTGAAATTTGTGACAGTGAGTTCTCTTAGGCCCTTCAACATCCTTCTTCATTTTGGCCTAGATCGGTCCAGATTTGGATATAGCTGCCATATAAACCGATCCTCCGATTTAGGGTCTTAGGTCCATAAAAGCCATAAGTATTATCCGATTTTGCTGAAATTTGGGACAGTGAGTTGTGTTAGGCCCTTCGACATCTTTCTTTAATATGGCACAGATCGGTCAAGATTTGGATATAGCTTCCATATAGACCGATCTCTCGGTTTTAGGTCTTGGGGCCAAAAAAAGCGCATTTATTGTCCGATGTCGCCGCAATTTGGGACAGTGGGTTGTGTTGGGCCCTTCGACATCCTTCTTCAATTTCACTCAGATCGGTCCAGATTTGGTTATAGCTGCCATATAGAACGATCTCTCAATTTAATGTTTTCTGCCCATAAAAGGCGCATTTATTGTCCGATGATGCCGAAATTTGGGACAGAGAGTTAAGTTAAGGCCCTCCACATATTTCTGCAATTTGGTCTAGATCGATCAAGATTTGCATATATCTGCATTGACTTCTTGAGCCCTTACAAGCCGCAATATTTTCCGATATGGCTGAAATTTTTTGATGCGGTATTTTGTTGCGACTTCCAACAACTGTGCCAAATTCGGTCCAAATTCGGTATCTGGAATAAAATAATGCCCTCAACCAAATTTATTTTGTATCAATTTTTAGCAGAATCCATGGTGGTTGGTTCCCAAGATTCGGCCCGGCCGAACTTATCACGCTTTTACTTGTTTTGGATAGTTTATCTATTTGACTCTTAAATGAGGGCTGACTTATTTATCCTTCAAACATTCTTTTGCCTTTCCTACTATTTCCTCTCTTAAAACCACTTACTTATTATACCTACCACCGTAGGATAGGGGGTATATTCATTTAGTAATTCCGTTTGCAACACATCGTAATATCAATTTCCGACCTTACAAAATATATATATATTTCGGATCGTCGTAAAATTCAAAGATGATTTAACGATGTCTGTGTGTCTGTCCGTCTATCTGTCTGTCCGTCTATCTGTCTGTCCGTCTGTCTGTTGTTATCACTCTACAGGTTTCAAAAATTGAGACATTGGGCTGAAATTTGGTACAGATACCTCTTTTTGATGCACGCTGGTTAAGCTCTTGAACGGACCAAATCGGACCATATTTGGATTTAGCTGCTATATAGACCGATTTTCCGATAAAGGGTATTACGCCTATAAAAACTTTTTTTCATTCGATTTCGCTGAAATTTTAAACAGTGAGAAATTATACGCCTCCCCTCATCTGACCCAAATATGGTTCAGATCGGACTATATTTAGATATAGCTGCCATATAGACCGATCTCCCGATATTGTGTTATTTTAAGCCTCCCGATAGCTGACCTTAATATGGATTAGATCGGACCATATTTGCATATAGCTGCCATATAGACCGAACTCCCGATAAAGGGTCTTAAGACCATAAATACTTTATTTATTACCCGAATTTAAACAGTGGGTTATTTTAAGCCTCCCGACATCTGACTCAAATATGGCTCAGATCGGACTATATTTAGATATAGCTGCCATATAGACTGTTCTCCCGATAAAGGGTCTGAAGCCCATAAAAGCTTTATGATTTATCCGATTTCGCTGAAATTTGAAACAGTGCGCATCTTTAAGCCTCACAATATCCTACTCAAATATGGAACCGATCGGACTGTATTTAGATATAGCTGCCGTATAGACCGATCTCCAGATAAAGGGTATGAAGCCCATAAAAGCTTTATATTTTAACCGATTTCGCTAAAACTTGAAACAGTGGGTAGTTTTACGCCTCCCAACATTGGACTCAAATGTGTTTCAGATCCGACTATATTTAGATATAGCTGCCGTATTGACCGATCTGCCGATAGAGGGTCTGAAGCCCATAATAGCACTTTTTATTACCCGATTTCGTTGAAATTTGAAACAGTGGGTAGTTTTAGGTCTCCCGACGTCCGTCCCAAATATGGTTTGTATCGGACAATATTTAGATATAGCTTCCATACAGAGCGATATGCCGATAAAGTTTCTGAAGCCCATAAAAGTTTTTTTTTTATTCCATTTCGCTGAAATTTGAAACAGTGAGTAGTTTTAGGCCACACGCCATCAGACCCAAGATCGGACTGTATTTAGATATAGCTGTCATATATACCGATATGCCGGCTAAGGGTCTAAAGCTCATAAAAGCTTTATTTAATACCCGATTTTGTTGAAATTTGAAAATTTGAAATTTCAACAATAACTTTGATTATAAGACCGTGCCAAATTTGGGTGCATAAGTTATCCAATTTTCATCGGATTGTGACGAAAGGTGGTTTACATACATACCCGAGGTAGTGCGCATCCAAAGTTAGGCCCTGCCTAACTTAACGCCTTTTTACTCGTTTTTACATTTTTCTTACAGCCACCAGCTGAGGCAAAAAAATTGATTTAAACCAAGATTCCTGATGTTATGAAAATCTTTGCATCGTCTTAGCCTTGACATAGCCGATATTGAGTTACATTTTGTGCTACCGTTTACCTTCGAAGTGCATTCCAAGTGCATGTTAGACGAAGATCAAAAGAATATCGAACAAGTGTTAGAAACTAGAATTACGCACACACTTGGCCTTCGCCGACACCATAATCCAATGTGTGCTGACATAAATACTCCAACAGTGGTCATATTTACATTACACCTTTCCATGATGGCCTTAAAACACAATTGCCGCTCTTATGGAGATAGAATATCTGATTATGGATGTTCTGGTACGCACAACACACAGCTGGCGCCACAAAATGCCGTAAAATACTCCAAAGAAATAACACAGATGACCAGATGATGAGTTGAAAAAACCCAGCTTTGCGGTGAGTTTAATTAAGTTTATGTTTTGCAGACGTAATAGGCGTAGAGAAAATGGGATAACATCCATCACGATGTGTTAATGGAAACATGGCTTAATTGGAATTTGATCTCAAATAACCCAAGCGATGATCTATAGTGGCCATCCAAGCCTACACTACTCTACACCACATTGGCCATAATAAATGCGAAAGTAATGAGAAAAGCCTGATGTCGGTCAAAAGTTGATATGAAATCTGGAACATAAACGGGCTAGTGAACAGAAAAAAAAAATGGGGACTATTGAAGGAAATAGCAGGAGAATAGCGCAAAATCACAAAATACAAATAGTACAATCAAAAGATGTTAAGAGGTCAATTTGATAGCAGTGCAAAAAAATAAAAACACTCTATAAAAATTTAACTTGAAAGAGATGAGAAATGTGAAAATTTATGTCAAAGAAATTTCTTTTAAATTTAATCAAAATTTATTCAAATATGATTTTCATCCTTTTTATGAAATATTTTTTGTGTTAATTGAATTTACGCAAATTCTTTGAAATTTAACTCTAAACAATATACTCTCCAATTTCTGTCAGTGTAAAAATCCAATAAACCCCAAACCTCATTACATTTTGTTATGCAAATTGATGTTAACCACTGACTTATTCAAAGATGAGATCATTCAGCTATTAAAACCACCAAAAAGAAACTCATTTCTCAATTAAAAAATTACAAAAGGCCCCACATCAAAGTCATCTGAATGCCGCCTAAAATCAAACGAAAACAAAAATATTTTCGTTCCATCATTTTGTTTATTGGCCAATTATTTGCCTGTTCTTAACTCTGTGGCCAATTTCAAGAAGATTGGGATGACGTTTTTTCCTGTACAATGCTTTGGAAAAGAAATTTCTCCTCCCCATCTCAAGTTTAGAGAAAAAGTAAACCAAACATTGGTCATTTTGGGCAGTTCATTCAACTCGATTTTGGGGCACAGCTTTAAGCGTAAAATGTGATAATCATGCGCATGATTTTCAATGACCATTTCATTGTTTGTGGGGATTTTTAATTCCATCATTGTTTTTATTTTCATTAGAAATGACAATAAACAACTTTTTTTTTTTCTTCAAGCAGGCGTATAAAAAGTCTATAGAAAATCAAAATAAGATTATTTTTACACTACCATTGTATGAAATGTTTATAAACCGTGTTCAAGTCAAAACAAACTGAAAATAACACCATGTAAGTGGGGGCGTACAAATGTTGACAGCATGCGGAGATGATATTTTGACATGTGTCTTGTTTGCATTTTTTTTTTTTGTGAGGTAGAGAAATTTGTTTGCAGAAACGTGGGAAACAACCTCAGAAGGTTGATAAAAGTGTGCGCAAATTTTAAATTAAGTAGGTCATATATTAAAGATTATTTTAAGAAATAGTTCCACAGCATCATATCTCCTCCGTGTAATTAGCTTGTTTTTTTGCTACTGCCATGCTATTGGGTTGCCCAAAAAGTAGTTGCAGATGTTTCATATAGTCGGCGTTGACAAATTTTTTCACAGCTTGTGACTCTGTAATTGCATTCTTTCTTCTGTCAGTTATCAGCTGTTACTTTTAGCTAGCTTTAGAAAAAAGTGTTAAAAAGTATATTTGATTAAAGTTCATTCTAAGCTTTATTAAAAATGCATTTACTTTCTTTTAAAAAATCCGCAATTACTTATTGGGCAACCCAAAAGGTACCTTTTTATACCCTCCACCATAGGAAGGGGGAGTACTAATTTCGCCATTCTGTTTGTAACTACTCGAAATATTTGTCTGAGACCCCTTAATATTCATACATATTCTTGATCGTCATGACATTTTAAGTCGAACTAGCGATGTCCGAACGTCCGACTGATTATCGAAAACTCGCTAAAGTAGTAAAGCTAGCCGCTTGATATTTTGCACAAATACTTCTTATCAGTGTAGGTCGGTAAGAATTGTAAAAGGGCCATATCAGTCCATGTTTTGATATAGCGGCCTTATAAACCGATTTTGGGTCTTGACTTCTTGAGCCTCTTGAGGGCGCAATTCTTATCCGATTTGAATGAAATTTTGCACGACGTGTTTTGCTATGATATCCAACAACTGTGCCAAGTATGGTTCAAATCGGTCCATAACCTGATATAGCTGGCATATAAACCCATCTTAAATCTTGATTTGTTGAGCCACTAGAAAGCGCAATTCTTATTCGATTTGAATGAAATTTTGCACGTAGTATTTTGTTATGATATCCAACAACTGTGCCAAGTATGGTTCAAATCGGTCCATAACCTGATACAGCTGCCATATTAATAGATCTTGGTATTTGACTTCGTGAGCCTCTAGAGGGCGCAATTCTTATCCGATTGGAAAGCAATTTTGTACGATGTGTTTCGCTATGGCTTCCAACAACTGTGCTAAATAAGGTTCAAATCGGTCATTAACCTGATACAGCTGCCATATAAATAGATCTTGGTTCTTGACTTCTTGAGCCTCTAGAGGTCGCAATTCTTATCTGATTTGAGTGAAATTTTGCACGTAGTATTTTGTTATGATATCCAACAACTGTGGCAAGTATGGTTCAAATCGGTCCTTAACCTGATATAGCTACCCTATAAACCGATCTTGGATCTTGACTTCTTGAACCTCTAGAGGGCGCAATTATTATCCGATTGCAAAGAAATTTTGCACGAAGTATTTTGTTATGATATCCCACAACTGTGCCAAGTATAGTTTAAATCTTTGAATAACCGGATATAGCTGCCTTATAAACCGATCTTGGGTCTTGACTTCTTGAGCCTCTAGAGGGCGCAATTATTATCCGATTGGATTGAAATTTTGCACGATGTTTTTTGTTACGATACCCAACAACTGTGCTGAGTATGGTTCAAATCGGTTCATAACCTGATATAGCTGCCATATAAACCGATCTTGGGTCTTGACTTCTTAAGCCTCTAGAGGGCGCAATTCTTATCCGATTTGAATGAAATTTCGCACGAGGTATATTGTTATGATATCCCATCGGGTATCTTGACTTCTTGAGACATTGGAGCAGAGTCCTATGTCATTGTCCGGCTTTCGCGGCTAAAAAACAGCTGTTCTTTGGTGGGAACACAATATCAGACATGAACCAACTTAGAGGCGTGGCATGAAAAACAATTAAGGATTTTGTACAATTTGAGGCCCGCTGGGGCCTCAAACCTAAGATGGTGCTTCGGATGTACACTAGTATAGGCAATACTCACAAATGAGGGACTTGTAGTGAGGAACACACAAAAGAAACATTATACCATAGAGAGATTTGCATGCATCGGGGTGACTGGGACATTGCACACATATCTTGTTGAAGCCCTCACACACGACGCTGCTCCAGCTTCCGAAAGATTTTCAGATCTTGTCATTAAAGCTATAGCAGCATGCACTGCATAAAGGCTAAGCACTCTCGGAAATTCTGGAGACAGAGCATATGGACATATTCTCAGAACTTGACCCCCTTTCACCCTGGGCCTAACTGGTCGCCAAGAGAATTAAGTTTGATGGTGGATTGCCCATTAAACCTAATCCCAATACTTTTTGAATCTCTTTAAAGCCATATTAGCTAAATTGGTCATTGTTTTAATAAGAATGGCAATTTTTTTACAGGAAGTTCAAAAAAAAAACATTTTAATTTTGTTGTTTGATTCCCAGCTTCACTCATTTGGAATAATTCATCAAAACAAAGTAACATACAATGCAAATTAAAGAAGAAATGTTTTTGCTCTATTCCCATGATGTCTGGAATGGATTGTGCTTTAGCAGTGTGTGCCAGCATTAAATTTCCATGCCTGGCTGGTGTGAAATGTAGTTTTGATTTTCCTTGCTATCCATAGCCAAATTAATGATGTTTGCATTTAAGACGAAACGAAAGGTTATTTAGGCTTCCCGTTCTCATAATTTGCCCTAATACTAACTGCATACCTTGTTAAAGGTTACACCAGCACTGTTCGTTCTATGATATATTCATGGTGTGTGTTTTTTTCTCTCCATTTGGCCACAAGAACATGCTATTCCCATGACATACTTTTCACGCGCAAAAAAAAATTATTTTTCAAACTTTTACATTTACCATATTGGCATTCGTTGTTTGGTGGTCATAATGCGGCTGAGACTTTCAGCCTCCTTATAATAAGCCACCAAAAGCGGCGACTGTGAATGAAGTGAGCGTGGTGGTAGTAGAAATGAATGATATGATGTTAGCATTTTTTCAAAACAATGTTCTGTTGGCGGCATGAATTGATTGTCTTGTAGTTTTGCTAACGAAGAATAAAAACCAAAGACGAGAAAAAAAAATTGGCTAATATTGCTTCTTCGTGTTTATTGGCCATTAATTGTAGCGTGAATCATAACTCAAAATGGTTTAAATTGTGGATGTTGAATTCGCGTTTATTAAAATCAAGTTTAATTTTTAAATCTTTTAAGTTCTTGGCCATAATGCCAAAGAGACCTTTCTCTAGGTTGTCTTTGTTTTCAATATGACAAACATTTTGCATGCCTTGAGCGCGGTAGAGAATTGAGTTCAGTTGTAAATCATTATTAACATAAAGTCATATGGGACAAGAACTCAAGAAAGTCGTAGGTGTACTTGAGATGTTCTACAAGTGGTGGCTTGTGCAGAAGCCTTTTCGATCACTAGTACGCTTACTTTGACACGAGCAAGCTATCCCCTTGTTTGCGCAAATACTTCTAATTGAGGAACGTGGGTTTAGATTGGATAGTTTGGTTGATGTTTCGTAATGGCATTCAACTATTGGTCCAAATGAGTTCATAGGATGATAAAGGTTATCTTTCAGTTCGACATCTTCAGCCTAAAGACGACTCAATTAACATGCGATTTGGCCGAAATTTCGTAGCGTTCTTAATGTGACATGTAGCCATGACGCGAAAAGGGTGTAAGTTTCACACCAGCCGAACTGAATTTGTTATAGTGCTTTAACTTCAAATCACATACCCATTCATATTGCCTTTATTAAAAAACTAAAACTAAATTCTGCCCCTAACAAATACCGGCACTTAGGTGGAGACACAATACCAAGCATGAACCGACTTAGGGAGTGGCATTGAAAACAATTAGGGATTTTGTAAGTAGCACGGAATTCCTAACTTCAAATTTTCTTTTTAGAGGCTTAGGTGTATGTCGATAGTGGCATAGGGCGGGTTAATATCTGCACTCTCTTTTCAACCTAACCTAACCTAAAGTCTGCCGCATATTTTATACAAAAATTCCCAAAATACCCCTTTTGGGCAAGGATGGTTTCAAAAATGGCATTATTTAGTAAATTTGCTGTGGGGCTACAAATATTACAAGTTTCAAAAAATGTTTTGTATTAGTTTATGGGACATATGAAGTAAAATAAGTAAAAAAGGCGTTAAGTTCGCTCGTGCCGAACTTTGGATACCCACCACCTCGGGTATAAATGCAAACCACCTTTCATCCAAATCCAGTAAAAATTGCATACCTTATGTCCCATAGCAGTTACATCGAAATATGATCCTATTTGGACCAAACACTTATAAGAACAAGTCAATATTCAATAATGTATAACAAAATATTGGTCTTTTTAGTAGCTATATCTAAAAATAAGCCGATCTGAACCATATACAGATGTCGAAAAGCCTAACATGAGTCAACGTGTCAAATTTCATTTAAATCGGATTATAAATGCGCCTTTTTTGGGGCCAAGACTTTAAATCGAGATATCGGCCTATATGGCAGCTATATGCAAATGTCGATCGATCTAGACCAAATTGCAGAAATATGTGGGGGGGCTTAACTTAACTCTCTGTCCCAAATTTCGGCATCATCGGACAAAAAATGCGCCTTTTATGGGCCCAAAATATTAAATCGAGAGATCGGTCTAAATGGCAGCTATATCCAAATCTGGACCGATCTGAGTTAAATTGAAGAAGGATTTCGAAAGGCCCAACACAATTCACTGTCCCAAATTGCCGCGACATCGGACAATAAATGCGCCTTTTATGGCCCTAAAACCTAAAACCGAGAAATCGGTCTATATGGCAGTTATATCCAAATCTTCACCGATCTGCTCCATAATGCATAACCATATCAAGTGGTTTAATTTAACTCAATTTCCCATCTTTCGACGAAATCGGACAATAAATGCGCCTTTTATGAGCCTAAGACCCTAAATCGGAGGTTCGGTCTATATGACAGCAATTCAAATCTGGACCGATCTGAGCCAAATTGACGAAGGATGTAGAAGGGCCAAACACAACTCCCTGTCCCAAATTTCAGCAAAATCGGATAATAAATGCGCCTTTTATGGGCCTAAGACCCTAAATCGCATGATCGGTCTATATGGCAGCTATATCCAAATCTGAACCGATCAGGGCCAAATTGACGAAGGATATCGAAGGGCCAAATATAACTCACTGTCCCAATTTTCGGCGACATCGGATAATAAATGCGCCTTTTATGGGCAAAAAACCTTATATCGAGAGTACGGTCTATATGGCAGCTATATCGAAATCTGGACCGATCTGAGCTAAATTGACGAAAAATGTCGAAAGACCTAACACAATTCACTATCCCGAATTTCGGAAAAATCGAATAATAAATGTGGCTTTTATGGGCCTAAGACCCTAAATCTGAGGATCGGTCTATATGGCAACTATATCCAAATCTGAACCGATCAGGGCCAAATTGACGAAGAATGTCGAAAAGCCTAACACAACTCACTGCCACAAATTTCACCCAAATTGGATAATAAATGTGGCCTTTATGGGCCTAAGACCCTAAATCGGCGGATCGGTCTATATGGCAGCTATATCCAAATCTGGACCAATTTAAGCCAAATTAACGAAGAATGTCGAAAAGCCTAACACAACTCACTGCCACAAATTTCACCCAAAATTGGATAATAAATGTGGCCTTTATGGGCCTAAGACCCTAAATCGGCGGATCGGTCTATATGGCAGCTATATCCAAATCTGAACCGATCTAGGCCAAATTGACGAAGGATGTCAGAGGGCCTAACACAACTCACTGTCTTAAATTCCAGCAAAATCGAATAATAAATGTGGCTTTTATGGGCCGAAGACCCTAAATCAGAGGATCGGTCTATATGGCAGCTATATCCAAATCTGAACCGATCTGGGCCAAATTGACGAAGGATGTCAGAGGGCCTAACACAATTCACTATCCCGAATTCCAGCAAAATCGGATAATAAATGTGACTTTTATGGGCCTAAGACCTAAATCGGCGGATCGGTCTATATGGCAGCTATATCCAAATCTGGACCAATTTAAGCCAAATTAACGAAGTATGTCGAAAAGCCTAACACAGCTCACTGTCTTAAATTCCACCAAAATCGGATAATAAATGTGGCTTTTATGGGCCTAAGACCCTAAATCGGAGGATCAGTCTATATGGCGGCTTTATCCAAATATGAACCGATCTGGCCAGAATGATGTCGAAGGGCCTAACGCAACTCCCTGTCCCAAATGTCAGCAAAATCGGATAATAAATGTGGATTTTATGTGCCCTAAGAACCTAAATCGGACGATCGGTCTATATGGGGGCTATATCAAGATATAGTCCGATATAGCCCATCTTCGAACTTAACCTGTTTATGGACAAAAAAAGAATCTGTGCAAAATTGCAGCGCAATATCTCTATTTTTAAAGACTGTAGCGTGATTTCAACAGACAGACGGAGAGACGGACAGACATGGCTAGATCGTCTTAGATTTTTACGCTGATCAAGAATATATATACTTTATAGGGTCGGAAATGGATATTTCGATGTGTTGCAAACGGAATGACAAAATGAATATACCCCCATCCTTCGGTGGTGGGTATAATAAGGTACTAACAGGGTGCGATACTAGAGGCCACCGTAGCGCAGAGGTTAGCATGTCCACCTATGACGCTAAACGCCTGGGTTCGAATCCTGGCAATACCATCAGAAAAAATTTTCAGCGGTGTTTGTCCCCCTTCTAATGCTAGCAACATTTGTGAGGTACTATGTCATGTAAAACTTCTCTCCAAAGAGGTGTCACACTGGGGCACGCCGTTCGGACTCGGCTATAAAAAGGAGGCCCCTTATCATTGAGCTTAAACTTGAATCGGACTGCACTCATTGTGAGAAGATTGCCCCTGTTCCTTAGTGGAACAGGGCAAAATTTGCAATTTTGATCTTGAACAGGATACTGAATTAGAAGAGTCACACTCAGAGCTTACTGCGGAGGTTCACAGATGTTCGGGACTATGTAGACGGCCCGTAGGCTCCAAATGGGGTCTGAATATGAGGACTGTCCACTGGCTATACAGAAGGGTGATTAGAGCAATACTTACTAAAGCCTCAGTAGCTTGGTGCACTGCGATGGGAAAAAAAATCAACGTATGGATAATACAACAGGTTCAGAGAACATGTTGTCTTGGCATAGGGCAGCTACTTCGACTGTGCTACTTAAGGCGGAGTATGGTTAGAGGATATATGCTCCTATAGGTGCAGTTTGCACCAGTATAATCGAAGAGACGATAGGAAACCTGGAAGGAATGGAAGAAGTTTCTAATCTTATACTGCTGCCAGCGGCACAGCCTTGGATTGAGGGAACTCTGATGTTCCCATCTGGAAGTTCATGCTTTACTCATGAGTGAAAACTAGAGGACAGAGGCGATATGGGGTCTACATTGAGAACCCAAGGACTGAGATCTGTTTTCGACTGCGTGACCATAATTCGGTGTTGCATGCGGATGCCGCCCATCCCCCAAAACACCCCCCAAGCCGATCATGTTTGCCGACTATAGAAATATAGGGCTCAAATTAAAGGTATGTGGGAGTATGTGGGCCAACTGTCTAGCGGACGTCCCACCACCATAACAACCCCAAATAGAACGTATTTGCTCACCAAGACAATTTGGGTCTTAAAGAGAGTGGAACTAAATATTCATAGTTTTTAGCCCCAATACCCCAAACCGGACATATTTGCTGACTTTTGCAATAAGGAGTTTAAATGAGATAAGAAAACGAATTTGATATCCAATTTTGAGGGCAATGGCAGTATGGGGTTCAAATAAATGATATATAGATATATGAGAATAGAACACGTTGCTGATATATTTTTCGGGCTTAGTATTTGGGGGACCACCCCAATCACCAAAACACCCCTAAATCAGGCATATTTACGGACGATGTCAATGTGGAGCTTAAATTAAATTACGGGGTAGAGCAAGAATTGATATCGACTTTCGGGACCAATTTTTTGGGGGTTTACCCCTTTTCAAAATACCCCACACACAGCAATTTTTTAGTGATCATCGCAATATGGGGCTCAAATAAAGGTATTTGGAAGTAGAATACGAATGTGATATCCACCCCCAAAGGGAAAACATTTTTCAACCATGCCGTTATGTGGCTCAAATGAAAGGTATTTGAGATTAGAAAACGAATTTGATAACCTATTTTGGGGCCATGTGTTTGGGGAACGCCTCATCCTGTAAACTACTCTTAAGCCAATGGCAATATGGGGTTTCAATAAATGGTATTAGAGAGAAGAGCACGATGCTTATATTTTTTCAGGGCCAAGTATCTGGGAGACCACCTCTCCCCCGAAAACACTACTAAATCAGACATCATGAGAATATCGGGCTGAAATGAAGTATTTTAAGAATGGAGTACACCTTACATCCAAACGTAAATTCGTAGACCAATAAAGATCATATGGGATTCAGATAAAGGCACTTATATTGTTAAACTGTTAGTAAAACAAAATTTTAATGAAATTTTCTCCAAAAACAAAATTTTAATGGAATTTTCTCTTAAAAAAAAATTTCAATGAAATTTTCTCTAAAGAAAAAATTTCAATGAAATTTTCTCTAAAGACAAAATTTCAATGAAATTTTCTCTAGAGATAAAATTTCAATGAAATTTTCTCTAAAGACAAAATTTCAATGAAATTTTCTCTAAAGACAAAATTTCAATGAAATTTTCTCTGGCTTTTCTCTGAAATTTTCTTTAGGTTAGGTTGACAAGAGGCGCCCCGGTAGCCGAGTTGTTAGCGTACTTGCATTACCAGTGCAGTGGTCGTGGATTTGATTCGCGCCAGTCTATCGCAATGGACTTAAAATTGTCTAAGTGAGTCTGTAAAGGACTGCCTTTCTTACCTAACCTAGGATGAAAAGAGGTTGAGGATATTAATCCGCCCCATGCAACTATAGACATACACCTAAGCCAGTATTTGGCTGCGTGTTGTTGTGCGCTATAAATTCTAAAAATTAATCTCGAAAATTTCTTTCCATACCACGTCCCTAAGTTGGTTCATGTCTAGTAATGTGTCCCCACCTAAGTGCCAGTGTCTATTAGCTGCGAAAGACGCGCAATGATATAGGACATGCTCCAACGTCTCATCATCTTCCCCATATTGCGCTGCACAGGCTTTCACTTGCCGCACCGAAGTTGCACAAGTGAGCCCATAGTCCTATATGTCCTGTTATGATACCTCCTTCTAATATCCTTTCGGTAATAGCCTCGTCTTCTTACGATCATAGGATTTTCGTCGTCCTACCGACCGTTTCGATTTTAACATAAAAATTCAAATTAACATAAAAATTCAATTCAAGAATTTTTTTCAAAGCCAAATTTTCGGAGACATCTCTAATATTAAAATGAAATTATTGCGCTTTGTTTCTTTGTTTGTCTGTTCCGTGTAGATTAAACAAGTAAAAGCGTGCTAAGTTCGGCCGGGCCGAATCTTATATACCCTCCACCATGGATCGCATTTGTCGAGTTCTTTTCCCGGCATCTCTTCTTAGGCAAAAAAGGATATAAGAAAAGAGTTGCTCTGCTATTAAAACGATATCAAGATATGGTCCGGTTCGGACCAAAATTAAATTATATGTTGGAAACCTGTGTAAAATTTCAGCCAATTCGTATAAAAATTGCGCTCATTGGGGCTCACGAAATAAAATAGAGAGAACGATTTATATGGGATCTGTATCGGTCTATAGACCGATTCAGACTATAATAAACACGTTTGTTGATGGTCATAAGAGGATCCACCGTACAAAATTTCAGGCATATCGGATAATAATTGCGACCTCTAGGGGTCAAAAAGTCAAGATCCCAGATCGGTTTATATGGCAGCTATATCAGGTTATGAACCGATTTGAACCTTATTTGACACAATTGTTGAAAGTAAAAAAAAAAATACGTCATGCAAAATTTCAGCCAAATCGGATAGGAATTATGCCCTCTAGAAGCTCAAGAAGTCAAATCCCCAGATCTGTTTATATGACAGCTATATCAGGTTATGGACCGATTTGAACCATACTTGGCACAGTTGTTGGATATCATAACAAAACACGTCGTGCGAAACTCCATTCCAATCGGATAAGAATTGCGTCCTCTACAGGCTCAAGAAGTCAAGACCCAAGATCGGTTTATATGGCAGCTATATCAGGTTATGGACCAATTTGAACCATACTTGGCACAGTTGTTGGATATCGTAACAAAACACGTCGTGCAAAATTTCATTTCAATCGGATAAGAATTGCGCACTCTAGAGGCTCACGAAGTCAAGACCCAAGATCGATTTATATGGCAGCTATATCAGGTTATGGACCGATTTGAACCTAATTATGCACAGTTGTTGGATATCATAACAAAACACGTCGTGCAAAATTTCATTCTGATCGGATAAGAATTGCGCACTCTAGAGGCTCACGAAGTCAAGACCCAAGATCGGTTTATATGGCAGCTATATCAAAACATGGACCCATATGGCCCATTTACAATACCAACCGACCTACACTAATAAGAAGTATTTGTGCAAAATTTCGTGCGTGCTTTCGACAGAGTCAAATGACCTGGAGAACGCCCCATATCAAAATCTACCCGAACGGTCGTATTTACCGATTCGAACAATATGGGTATCAATTAAAAGGTAGTTAAGAGTAGATTTTTGAACTTGGCATAAAAATGGCATCCTAAGTGTGGCATCCTCACACCCAAAAACACTACCCAACAGGACTCTTTTACCGCTTTGGGCAATATGGGTATCAAATGAAACGTATTTAAAAGTAAAGTACACATCTGGCATAGAAATTTATTCCTTGGTGTCTGAGGGGCCTCCCCAACCCCCAAAAGCCCACAGCTGGACATATTTACCGATTGGGACTATATGGGACTCAAATGAAATATATTTCGGAGGTTAATGCGAATATGGTATTAAACATTGGGTACCTAGGAGGACGGCCCGGGCCCAAAACCGCGCAAAAGTAGTGCTAAAACTCAAAAGTGGACCGATCGGTACAATATGTGGCCCAAATAAAAGTAGAGTTTGAATATGATATTTAAAATTAGGTCCAAGTACCTAGGGAACCGTCCCAAGCCCAAAACCGCCCAAAAAGTACCGGCCAAAATCAAAGTGGACAAATCGGGACAATATGGGACTTAATTGTAAGGTATTCGGGAGTAGAATACAAAAATGATTATCGAATATTGCAAATTGGGTGTAATTACCAAGGGGCCGCCCCAAAACCAAAACAATCCCAAGCGGGCATATTAGATGAACATGATAATATGGGACTCAAGTAAAATGTATTCACGAGTAGACTAGGAATATGGTATTAAAAATCAGATTCATGTGATAGGAGCTTGTCTATCCCTCAAAACACCTTCCAAAATATGAATATTTGTTATATGGAGTTCAATAAAAGATACTTGGTAGTAGATAAACAAATAGTACTGGGGAGATACGTAGTATGTAAGATGCTTATTTTTCCGATGGTGCTACTGAAGGCACAGCAGAGAGGGCCGGGTACAGCTAGTTTTATTTCAATAAAAATTTGTGAAAAAACAAATTTCCAATGCAATAGAAATATTGAAAGAAACATTTTAATCCTTTCATATATTCGAAATAGTGTCTCAATATCAGCATCCAGTTTTTCCTCCAATCAACTCCATGACACTTATTCTTTCAGAGATTAAAAGCTAATGGAAACGGCAATCAATTTATCAACATAAATTATACCTATCACCAGCTATTCACTTTTAAGCTAAAAATTTATTAAATTTATTTCATAATTTCATTTTGCAGCAATCATGGTTATGAGAAAGTATGTAAATAGCTATGTGTGTAATTTAATTTTATTTTTATCTATCAGCTCCATCTACAACTGCATGCCAGTCATAAGCGCAATCACGGTGCTATCATTGCTAAATTTCCCGTTTAAAAAGATATCTGCAAGTTAATGATTGCCAATATCTGAGATAAAAATCAATTTCAAATGTAAGAAATAATTTCTCAATGCGTATGTAAAAAAAACTCCACCAAATAATCGGGCAATAAACAATAACTGCACATACGACAACGCATGAGCCATAGACACACAAAATGGATGGACGGACGCACACAAATATTTTATCAATAATTTATTGCAAAATTGGCAAATTATCAAACATGAAAATCTTATCTCGAACAGCATTTAAACGTGCACACTTGTACTCATACACTTTCTGTTGTCCCAGGCTCAAAGACAAACTTTAAGGCAACTGAGAGGAATCTGTTAAAGAAAACACCTGTTTCGTGCATTGGCTAATAAACATAAATTAATCGACAATAACCTCTGTAGCTTTGGTCACTACCATGGCAGACACACTCGCATTGGGCATTACCAAAAGCCACAAATATTATTGGGTTTTCCCTCACTGTGTACCATGGCGTCATTTGATATTGGGGAAGTCTTGGTAAGGCATAGAGGCGTTGATGGAAACACCGTTAAACACAAGTGTTAAATGCGTAAACATTGACAATCGATTGAACCCGAAGAAAGAGAGAAAACTGCAAAGTAAACATATAACATGTGGAATACTTGTAGCCCCCTCCTACCACTCTGTGCGCATTGATGCCAATTTCACATAAACTAAGTGGCACCAAAGTCATCGGTGCATATTGCAGCACTGTTTTGTTTGTTCCCCAAGCGAATAGCCAAACAAATTTAGACATTAACACTGTACACTAAGGCTTATGTAAGGAGAGGAAAATCAGAAAGTGGGTGGGGTAGAACATTATTTTCGAATATTTTTATTTTTCACACAATGATGTTGTATTGACAAATAACATGTTTCTTTATAAACAACTAGCTGACCCGAGCCCGCTCCGCTGCGCCTTCTTTTACTTCATATGGAACAAAAGTTTCCTTGGAATATATATTTTCAAAGATTTTTTAGTGAAATACCATGCTAACTTGACTAAGAGTTTAACGATATAAGTGCCTTTCTCTGAATCCCATATGATCTTTATTGGTCTTCGAATGTAAGTTTGGATGTAAAGTGTACTCCATTCTTAAAATACTTCATTTCAGCCCGATATTCTCATGATGTCTGATTTAGGGGTGTTTTCGGGGGTGAGGTGGTCCCCCAGATAATTGGCCCTGAAAAAATATCAGCATCGTGCTCTTCTCTCAAATACCATTTATTTAAACCCCATATTGCCATTGGCTTAAGAGGAGTTTACTAGATGAGGCGTCCCCCAAACACATGGCCCCAAAATAGGTTATCAAATTCGATTTCTAATCTCAAATACCTTTCATTTGAGTCACATATTGGCATGCTCGAAAAATGTTTCCCTTTGAGGGTGTTTAGGGAAAGGGGTGATGCCCTAAATACATGGTCCTATATTTGGATATCAAATTCGTATTCTACTCCCAAATACCTTTATTTGAGCCCCATATTGAGATGGTCAGTAAAAATTTGCTGTTTATGGGGTATTTTGGGAAAGGGGTAGACCTCCAGAAAATTGGTCCCGAAAATGGATATCAATCCTTGCTCTACCCCCCAATACCTTTAATTTAAGCTTCACATTGGCATGGTCGGAAAATATGCCCGATTTAAGGGTGTTTTGGGGATTGGGGTGGTCCCCCAAACACTAAGCCCTGAAAATATATCAGCAACGTGCTCTATTCTCATATATCTATGCATCATTTATTTGAACCCATATTGCCATTGACCTCAACATTTGATATCAAAATCTTTTCTTCTCTCATTCTTCTTCTCATTTAAACTCATTATTGCAAAAGTCAGCAAATATATCCGGTTTGGGGTATTGGCCCTAAAAACTATGACCACTCTCTTTAAGACCCAAATTGTCTTGGTGAGCAAATACGTCCTATTTGAGGGTTGTTATGGTGGTGGGACGTCCGCTAGACAGTTGGCCCCTAATGCTAATATCAGATATGTGGTCTACAAACATGACCGGCTTGTGGGGTGTTTTGTTTTGGGGCGGCCACTCAGTGAGTTGGCCTTGAAAATATATATCGGATTCGTGTTCCACTTTAAAAACCGACTTATTTGAGCCTCATATTGCAAAAGTCAGAAAATACTTACTATTTGGGTGGTGCTGTGGGTGTGGCGTGGCCCCGTAGATACTTTTCCCGAATATTGATATCAGATTCTTTTTTTACTCCCGAAGATCTTTCATTGGAGTCCCATAATGCTATGGTCGTAAATTTGTCCCCTTTGGGGATGTTTTTGGGGAGAAGGGCCCCCCAAACACTTGGTCCTATATTTGAATATCAGATTCGAATTCTATTCTTATATACCTTTTATTTAAGCCCCATATTCCTATGGTCAGTAAGTAAGCACTGTTTGGGGGGGTTTTGGGGAAGGGGTGGACCCCCAGAAACGTGGTCCCACATTTGGATATTAAATTTGTATTCTACTCGCAAATATCTTTCGTATGAGTCCCATATTGCCATGATCGGTAAAAATGTCCCTTATTAGGGGTGTTTTGGGGCTTGGGGTGGTCCCCCTAGCACATGGTCCGACAATTGGATATCAGAAACGTTTACTAATCCTAAATACCATTCAATTGAGTCTCATATTGTCGTGATTTGTGTAAATATATGTTTGGTAGGTTTCAGGGTGGGGCGGCCCTCTAGGTAATCCATCCGAAATTTGGAAACCAAATTTTTATTTTTAGGGTACAATATGAGAGCACACAAAATTTCGCTTAAATCGCACCATCCATCTCCGAGATCTGGCGTTTCTGAAAATTAGGGTAAGGGGGAGGGTACGCTTCCCCTTCAGATATCAAAAAATGTGGTACCCTTTTTTCACCACGGGATCATTATGCACCATCTGTTAAAATTTCAAGAAAATCGGTTCAGCCGTTTCTGAGTCTATAAGGAACACACAAACAAACAAACCTACAAACAAATACAAATAGATTTTTATATTGGGTTGCCCAAAAAGTAATTGCGGATTTTTCATATAGTCTGCGTTGACAAATTTTTTCACAGCTTGTGACTCTGTAATTGCATTCTTTCTTCTGTCAGTTATCAGCTGTTACTTTTAGCTTGCTTAAGAAAAAAAGTGTAAAAAAAGTATATTTGATTAATGTTCATTCTAAGTTTTATTAAAAATGCATTTACTTTCTTTTAAAAAATCCGCAATTACTTTTTAGGCAACCCAATATATAAGACTAGCTGGACAGGGCCCGCTTCGGTGCGCCTTCTTTAACTCTCTAATATTTAGTTAGGGTGGGATCACTTCGCCCTGTATGTGGATATCGTGCTACTGTAGCCTTTGCACACCTATGACGCTGAACGCCTGCGAATCCTGGCGGACTTTCGAACAAAATTTAAAGCGGTGGTTATCCCCTCTTAATGCTGGCCAAATTTGCGAGCTACAATACCATGCGTGGTCATGTAAAAAATTCTCCCCAAAGAGGTGTCGCACTGCGGCACTTCGTACGGACTCGGCTATAAAAAAGGTCCCTTATTGTTGATAAACTCAACGAAAAGCACTCATTGATGTATGAAAAGTTTTACCCTGCTCGGTTCCGGGCAAATTTTTACTTTACTCCCAAATGCCTTTCTTTTGAGCCCCATAATACTGTATTGGTAAATATTTCGGGTTTGGGGGGTATTTCGGGAGTGATCACTTGGCCATCAAAGTAAATATAAGATTCGTGCTCTACTTTCAGAAACATTTCGTATGAGTCCCATGATGGCATGATCGGTAAATAAGTTGTGTTTGAAGGTGGGGTGGACCAGGGTCTTTGTTCCGAAAATGAATATAAATTTCCCCGAAAATCAATCAATCACCCCAAATTTTATTTTATTTATTTATTTTTATTTATTTTGGAGTGTGATGGCTCCCCAAACACATGGCTCTATATTGTCGTGATTGGTCCATACATCCATTTGGCAGGTTTGGGCTGTCCCCGCGGCACCCGTCCCCAACAATAGAAATCATGTTATATTTGGGTGACTGTTCGAGTGCAAAAAATTTCGAACTAAACGCATTACCAATCTCCGAAATCTGGTATTTTCGAAATTAGGATAGTAAGAAGTGCTTTTTAGGGGAGACATTTCGATTCAAATATGGATATCAAATTCTTGTCCACTCCCAAATCCGTTTACTTTGAAACCTATGCATGGTCGGTAAGTATGAACCGTTTGTAGGGTGTTTCGGGGGTGGGGAGGCCACTGGCACATTGTCCTAAAAATAGATTTCAAATTCGTTCTTTACTGCCAAATACCGTTGATTTGAGCTCCATATTGCTATAGTCTGAAATAAAACTCAGTTTAATGGTGTATAGGGCGTACCCCCAAAATTGGATATCAAATTTGTTTTCTGCTCTTAAATACCTTTCATTTGAGTCCCATATTGCCATAATGGGTCAATTAATCTATTCGGCGCGTTTTTCGGAGAAAAAGAGCCACCTTGACTTGAACGCAAATTTAAATGTCATATTTTTAATCTACTCCCATATATCTTTCATTTGAATCCTACCAAAATTTGATATCGTTTTCTACTCTCAAATGCCTTTCAATTGAGTCCCATATTGCCACAATGGGTCAATTAATCTATCGGTCCATATGACCGCTATATTAAATTACGGTCCGATCTGGACCATAATCGAAAACGATTTATAGGGATCCAATACAAGCCACTGTACTGCATTTCATCAAAATAGTGTATATATGCCATTTTATGCGTGAAAGATTTTCATTCCGGATATAGACCTTAGGGGGTGCATTACCATAAGCGTAGAAAGGCCTCTGGAGAGTGGATTAAGTACCCTGTGGAATAGCTTAAGCCGAATTTGTGTGCTTCTTAAAGAGCTTTAGCCACCGCCCTCTACAGACGAATAAGCTGGTTAGGCTGATGATGGGGGCTGTATCCAAAAATTTTCCTATATGGATCACATTCCACACGAAAGTCGAAGGATAACAACTTCCAAAATCGTGTAGAAAATGCACTTCATATGGGTCCAAGAATTAAAATCGGCAGAACAGTATATATGGCAGCTATATCCAAATATAAACCGATCTAGACCATACTCAGCATACAAATGTTCAGGGACGTAATACAACTCGCTGAGCCAAATATCAAGGAAGTTGGGTAACATCGACAGACTTTCTTTCTGCGACAATTACACTTCTTCCGTGGTACACATGATTCCGTGCGTCTGTTGAAAGTTGTATTGATGGCTTCGAACGCTAGACAACTTTCGAAAATAAGCTTCCAGATGGGTAATTCAATGTTCTTTGGTAATTTCGTGGAAATCGCTTGAAATTTGTACTAACTACGCCCTCATTGGTGCAAATCGGATAAATTATATATATATGGAAACCAGGGACGTAGCCAGGGGGCTATCGGATACGAGACGTTTTCGCAATAAATACGATATAAATGCAACATATTAACATAAGGTCCCTGAAGCCGTCAAACCTAATATGATTGAAAAGTCTTCTAACGAAAGACGAAACGCGTCCCATAGTGGTTGGTGTGTATTGTGATCTCTGGCTTTCCTTTTCCATTTGCAAAGAAAATATCTGATCATTGAGCTAGCCTTGAAAGAGTGCAATCGGGCGAAAAAGCAGTATGCTGGAAGGATGACAAACTTCAGCGGAAGCTGGAAAGAGACTCAGATCTTGCGAATAGCATAACACTGCTAAAATGCTGAAGATGAAAAAGAGCTCCCCGATTTCAAGTACTCTAGGAAAACCAAGCCAGCCGTCCCGCAATGCTGACTCCCGATAATGTCCTGTGGAGGGAGGCAAAGTCGGAAAAGGAACGAAGTAAGCGCTCACGGCCCCTGAGTCTTCACTGTGACTTCCAATAGGAGGCCACAGCCATCACGGAAGGGAAAGATGGTCGCTGAGAATGGTAAGAAGCTGCCCTCTCGCGCCAGAGGAGTGACAAGGATGCACAACAGAGATGAGCTGACTTATGCAGTCATCAATATCGGCAGTGCATCCGGTAAGATTCCACCAAATCATCGGTCCCAAGTGGAGGATCTGGTTAACGGGCAAATTTTTGAACATGGGTGGAACTCTGTATAGGGTCCCCCGTCTATCTATTCAAGCCTGGCATTGTTTCCCCACCTTAGTGCCAGTCTCTGCTAGCCACCAAAGCCAGGCAATGTCAGAATGCTTCAGCATTCAACATCCTATCCATCTTCCCCATCTGCCCTTCACATACTATCACTACCCGCACCTATCCTGCATAAGTGCCTATGAGTCCCTTTTTGAAAACGAAGGTTACACTGATCCCCTTCTCATTTCTTTTCAGTAGTTGGCTTGGCTTCTCACGATCCGGATCTCTCTATAGGAGTTTCGTCGTCCTACTGACCGTTTCGCCGTTCCAAAGTGATGTATGCTCATTCGGTTTATTGACCGCCTTTCTTTAGTCTTCACGACTAAATCGCCTGCTCCTTTTATTTCCCCTTTTGAAACGATGGACCGAAATGGGCTTTCTTACGATCCTGATCTCCCCATAGGATTTTCGTAGCCCCGCTGACCCTTTCGCCTTTCCACAGTACGCATTCGGTTTATTGACGGCTGTCCTTTTTGTCTTCACGACCAAATCGACTGCTCCTTCATTTCCCCTTAGCAAATGATGGCCCAAAACAATACGAATGTTGCCACAATCACAATACCACCTCACTAATTGCGTGTAAGCCCGAATCTTCGCCTGTAGGGCCGTAATATGGTCAGACAGTCGGAAACATATTTCAGTCCCTGAGTCCAACATGTGGATCCACACGCCCACAGGCCATCTTTGATCCATTCATGTAGCATGAACTTCTACAATAGATGACAATACCAGAGTTCTATATTGAGAACCTCCATTGAGGTTCTCAATGTAGACCCCAGGCCCACTCTGTCCCCTAGCTTTGATCCATCCGTGTAACATGATCTTCCGGATGGCAATACAAGTGTTCCATCAATCCAAGACTGTGGCGATGGCAGCTGTGCCTCGCTCTCGACCTCAAGGTTCATCTCAGGTATCCGATCGGAAACCTCTTCCCTTCCTTCCAGGTTTCCTATCGTCGCCTCGATTATACCGCGATGGTATGAGCTGCTCTCATCCTTAATCAATTCTCCCTTCGCCTTAATTCTCATAGCCGCAGTGGCTGCCTTACACTTAATCTGTATGTCAGTGGGTCGGATATCTAGAATAGTCTCCAGTACCCTAGTGGGCGTGGTTCTCATCGCTCCGCCTATACCAAGACAACATGTTCTCTGTTGTATAATCCTTATGTTGCACTTTTTCTCCATCTCCGTCCACAAAATTACTGAGACGTAAGAAAGTATTGGTCTAATCACGCTCTTGTAGAGCTAGTGGACTTATCCTTGGATTCTGACCCCATTTCGAGCGTACGGTCCGTCTACATATTGCCCAACATCTCTGAGCTTTCTCGGTACAATCCCTAATGTGACACTTCCAGTTCAGTTTCCTGTCCAAGATCACTCCTAAGTTTTTGACCTTGTCGGGTGTCAAACTCGTTATGTTGAGGAAACAAGCCGTGTAAATTGGCCCTCATTCTTCTTCCTCTTGAAAAGGAAGATTTCAATCTTTTTCGATTTACATTCAGACCCGAAGATCTAGCCCACTCGTGTGCCTCCTTCAGGAAACTTTCGGCCTACCTACAATACATTGCTGATGCAGATGCCTACGTACTCCTTAGAAGTATTATAATAAAATCTGCGTAGCAGGAGGCCTCCGTAGCGCAGACTTTAGCATGACGCTGAACGCCTAGGTTCGAATCCTGGCGAGAACATCAGAAAACAAGTAAAAGCGTGATATGTTCGGCCGGGCCGAATCTTTGAAACCCACCACCATGGAATCTGCTAAAAATTTATACAAACTAAATTAACTTAAAAGGCATATCTTTATGCTACATACCAAACTTCAAGGAACCGAACAAGAATATTCGAGAGACCGGTTTATATGGGAGCTACATCAGGTTATAGACCGATTTGGACCGTACTTTATGAGTCGCAGATCAATATTTTGACAAACGGAATGACTAGTATACCCCTAACCTATGGTGGTGGTTATCGCCTCCTAATGCTGCCGACATTTGTATGGTATTATGCCATGTTCAAATCACAGATTCTGAAGTTTTTTCGAGTAGTCACTCAGGTCTACTTCCCCGGTAGCGGTAGGCTTAAGCAAATTTTAATACTTAATCTATTATGTTTTTAAATTATGCTAATTGCTAGTTGCTTTACTCATCCTAACCATAGGCTCAAACAATGAACATCAACAATTGCCACACTCACAGCTGTGCTACCTCATATTAAGTATACAAGAAAAAAAATGCAAAACTAACAACTGTTTCACCATCACACTGTATGATGATCATGCCTTTCAGGTGGCAGTTGGTAGTTGGGAAAAAAATTGCATCATAACTAAGTCCATGAGTATGATAGCAAGGCAGACGTCAACATGGTATTCTTAAAACTATAAACCAAAGTGCCCACCCGTGGCACAATGCAGTCTCAGGACTCACAAAGAATTCAGGAGACAGAGTAGCGGCAAATTCTACCATAGGCTATTGAAACTGATGGAAAAATGCTTAAAGCTTAGAGGCGATTCTTTAATCGTTCGCCAAAGTTTGAAGCAGCTTTCAACACACAATCAGGAAGACATAAAATGTCCAACGAAATCTTATGATTTACCAAGTTTTTCTAATTACAGACTATACTTTGATATCCAAACGAACAGAAATGTTTTCGAAGACAAGAAGCCCATAAGAGACCAAGTAAGTTCTAGCAAATCGCTAAGGTATTTTATAAGCAACATAAAATGCTAAGAAAAATATGCAATTTGTCCATCATAGCATTTAGCTGATACATATGTTAGGCAAATCCATGAGGCATTTTATTTGTTATAAGGATAGTTTCTGGGAAAATTCATGTTAACCAAATGATTGTGTTTCTAAATTATAAAATGCACTTATTATGCCATTTGTGACATTGAAAAATAGTCAAATTTTCTTATTTGAAAAAAAAATTCAAATAAAAAGAATAACAAGTAAAAAGGCGTTAAGTTCGGCCGGGCCGAACTTTGGATACCCACCACCTCGGGTATATATGTAAACCACCTTTCATCAAAATCCAGTGAAATTTGCATACCTTTTGTCCCATAGCAGTTATATCGAAATATGATCCGATTTGGACCAAATACTAATAAGTAAAAGTCAATGTTCAATTATGGATAACAAAATATTAGTCTTTTTAGTAGCTATATCTAAAAACAAGTAAAAAGGCGTTAAGTTCGTCCGGGCCGAACTTTGGATACCCACCACCTCGGGTATATATGTAAGCCACCTTTCATCAAAATTCGGTGAAAATTTCATACCTTATACTCATATACCTCATACCGATCTGAACTATATACGACACTGATGTCGAAAAGCCGAACATAAGTCACTGTGTCAAATTTCAGTGAAATCGGATTATTAATGCGCCTTTTATAGGGCCAAGACTTTAAATCGAGATATCGGTCTAAATGGTAGCTATATCCAAATCTTGACCGTTTTGGGCCAAGTTGCATAAACATGTCGAAGAGCCCAACACAAAGCACTGTCCCAAATTTCGGCGAAATCGGACAATAAATGCGTCTTTTATGGGCCCTAAACCTTAAATCCAGAGATCGGTCTATATGGCAGCTATATTCAAATCTGGACCGATCTGGGCAAAATTGAAGAAGGACGTCGAAGAGCCTTACCAAACTCACTGTCTCAAATTTCAGCGACATCGGACAATAAATGCGTCTTTTATGGCCCCAAAACCTAAAACCTAGATATCAGTCTATATGGCAGCTATATCCAAATCTGAACCGATCTGGACCAAATTGGAGAAATATGTCAAAATGCCTAACACAACTCACTGTCCCAAATTTCAGCAAAATCGGATAATGAGTGTGGCTTTTATGGGCCTTACACCATAAATCGGAGGATCGATCTATATGGCAGCTATATCCAAATCTGGACCGATCTGAGCCAAATTAACGAAGGATGTCGATGGGCCTTACACAACTCACTGTCCCAAATTTCAGCAAAATCGGATAATAAATGTGGCTTTTATGGGCCTAAGACCCAAAATCGTAGGATCAGTCTATATGGCAGCTATATCCAAATCTGAACCGATCAGAGCCAAATTGACGAAGGGTGTCGAAGGGCCTAACGCAACTCACTGTCCCAAATTTCAGCAAAATCGGATAATAAATGTGGCTTTTATGGGACTATGACCTTAAATTCGAGGATCGGTCTATATGGCAGCTATATCCAAATCTGAACCGATCTGAACCAAATTAACAAAGGATTTTGAGGGGCCTAACACAACTCACTGTCCCAAATTTCAGCAAAATCGAATAATAAATGAGGCTTTTATGGGCCTTAGACCCTAAATCTGAGGATCGGTCTATATGGCAGCTATATCCAAATCTGAACCGATATGGGCCAAATTAACAGAGGAAGTCGAAGAGCCTAAGACAACTCACTGTCCCAAATTTCAGCGAAATCGGATAATAAATGTGGCTTTTATGGGCCTTAGACCCTAAATCGGAGGATCGATCTATATGGCAGCTATATCCAAATCTGAACCGATCAGAGCCAAATTGACAAATGATGTCGAAGGGCCTAACACAACCCACTGCCCCAAATTTCAACAAAATCGGATAACAAATGTGGCTTTTATGGGCCTAAGACCCTAAATCGGCGGATCGGTCTATATGGAGGCTATATCAAGATATAGTCCGATATAGCTTATCTTCGAACTTAACCTGCTTATGGACAAAAAAAGAATCTGTGCAAAATTTCAGCTCAATATCTCTATTTTTTAAGACTGTAGCGTGATTTCAACAGACAGACGGACGGACATGTCTAGATCGTCTTAGATTTTTACGCTGATCAAGAATACATATACTTTATAGGGTCGGAAATGGATATTTCGATGTGTTGCAAACGGAATGACAAAATGAATATACCCCCATCCTTCGGTGGTGGGTATAAAAAATAGATGGAAGATCGATATATATGGCAGCTCTATCGAGCTGTAATAATCCGCTGCACGACGCTCTATAAAATCATCCGCTGGACGACGCTGCAAATATATATACGCCCTCTTGTACTGGATGATGAACTCATACGCCATCTGCAGAGGGTGCAGAATAAACATTTTCTATTAGGATCTTTACCAAACTCTGATTTTCATTACATCAATGACAACTTACCGGTAGTGGAAGATGCAAGACAACCCCGCGCCAGACATGTTCCGGATCTTGATCAAAAGGGCCAGCCATTTAAATTGATCGGACCGGATGGAGTAAACGCGGCGATACTGCAGGAGTCTCTTGAGGATATTCTGCTGGAACGAATTTTCAGGCGTTGTAATGCTTGCCTAGGACATGGAGAGAAATCTGTGTGGTATTGATCCCCAAGTCGGGAAAGAAAAAACACAGCACAACGAAAAATTAAAGACCCATCAGTCATCCTTTTCGCTGAAACATTTGAAAGACTGATGGACATGAAAGTGAGGAAGTAACTGACACCGAAGAACTTCAGTGGACCACAACTTGAGGCGTTAATATCCTCATCGCAAACTGGTTTGGAAGCTATAATGTCTTGCAACCTATTGAGATGTATATTCAGAACTATGCCGCCAAGGTTGCGTTGAACACGAGATAGGAAGAAGGAAGCAGTACAGAAGAAAGACTTACTGGGATGGAACATATTCAGTAGCTTCAGTCCTCCAGGGGGCCTATATCGATCGCAAGGAAACTGAAATTCACAGTGGGTCTGAGCTAGGCCATTTGGAGAGCATACCCAGAACGAGTACCTCCGCAATACCCACAGGAGCTACATCTATGGAATACTCCATCGGTGACATTTTCGACGAGGAAAGGATAGTGTGAACTATTCGAGACGGGCTTCTGCACCTTCTGAAACTTTTTATTTTTTTTCGTCCGAATCAAGGTGGCTTTAATGTCCCGCACCGCAAGATGGTATGGAAGCTATGATGTCTGTGCAACCTTTTGAGATCTATATTCAGAACTATGCCGCCAAGGTTGCGCTTGGGCTAAGGGAACTTGGCACTCTGAAGGAGAGGAGATATGGCCACGGTTCCATTCTGAACTATATAGATGAGGTGTGTGGACTAAAGAAGGTTTCAGAATACCTAGCAGTGAGTCTTATACGAGAAAGGATCTACAGGATTCGATTTCCCAGGAGGTAGGAGTGGAAGGCGAATTCTGTATTTGAGGAGAATGAGACCTCAGAACATTATATACACTCTGGATAGCCACCGCAGTGCAAATGTTAGCATTTCCGCTTATGACGTTGAACGCCTGTGTTCGATTCAAAAAAAATTTTCAGCAGTGGTTATCTCCTCCTAATGCTGGCGACAATTGTGAAGAACTATGCCATTTGAAAGGAAGTCAAAAGTCGGGCGGAGCCACAACAACAAATGCGACCTGGGACCTTGAATACAAGAATACATGGACAGACAGACAGACGGACCGACGGACATAGCTAATTCGAATCAGGAAGTGATTCTAAGCCGATCCGTATACTTACCGATGGGTCAAGCTCTTCTTTTTCTTAGCTTTGCAAACAAATGCAAAATCTATAATCCCCTTTACCACAGTGGTGGTGTAGGTCATAAATGATGGCCATATAAAAACAGGTGCCGCACTGCGGCACGCCGTTATATATCGGCTATAAAAGGCTATAAAAAGGATTCCCCTTATCATTGAGCCTTAACTTGAATCGAACAGTACTCATTGATATGTGAGAAATTTGACCCTGTTAATTAATGGAATGTTCATGAGCAAAATTTTTACACTATGGGTGTGGACGGTCTCAGACCGCCTTGAGCCAAGTCTGATACGAGAAAAAAGCTTTGGGATTCGCTTTTCCGGGAGAAAAGAGCGTGAGGCGAATGCTGCGATTGACGATAATGAGCCCTGGTCTTAGGAAATTGCTTCAAGATGGAGTCATGAACTGCGATTGACGATAATGAGCCCTGGTCTTAGGAAATTGCTTCAAGATGGAGTCATGAACTGGATAGGGGTATACTCCGAGACACACAACATCGATAAATCGGCGAGTGTACGGTCTGGCAGAGGTACAAAAAAAATCTGGAAAAATTACAATCTTCGGAGCTCAGGGCCTTAGGTTCTAGTTCAGTGAGGTCAAAGTGCGTGGCGGAGTGTTTAGAATCTCTAAATAGACCCTGTTCCACTGCAAAGCGCAAACGTATATACCCGACACGTAGATATTCCGGGAAGGCGGACAAATATGCCAGGAGGGGCTCCTCGACTGGCAGCGATCCTGTAGCCTAAACTTTGCACATGTGTTGGCTCCTTTGGTGCGAAGGAGGTGGCGAGTTGTGGGTCTGTTTATGAAAGCCAAAATGCCAGGACACTCCTTCTTATCCTAAACCTGAAGAGGAAGAGGTGCCTACATGGGCGCAGAAATTTCATCTTAGAGAGAGGTTTTTCTCCGATCTTGACAATTTTGCAGATGTGTCTTTAGAGAGACTCCTTAGGTACGGTGATCAGACGGGATAGTTTCGACTAGGGACGCGATGAAATCCTATACACATGGTAATGTATGCGTAGACGAGCAAGGTCACTGCTTGGCACTCACCGAAGCTCATTTGCGCGTGGACCGATGCTACAGGAATGTACATACGTATGGACGTGCCCGGCAGACGCTTGTAACGACTCTTTTCTTTGGAAATTTCGAATTTTATACCCACCACCGTATGGGATATATTCATTTAGTCATTCCGTTTGCAACACATCGAAATATCAATTTGCGACCCTACAAAGAATATTTATTTCAGATCGTCGTAAAATTCTAAGACGATTTAACGACGTCCATGTGTCTGTCCGTCTGTCTGTATCCGTATGTCCATACGTCTGTTTTTATCACTCTAGAGCCTTCAAAAATTGAGATATTGAGCTGAAATTTGGTACAGATACGTCTTTTTGATGCAGGTTAAGTCCTTGAACGGGCCAAATCGGACCATATTTTGGATATAACTGCTATATAGACCGATTGTTATGAAATTTGAAAAAGTAAGAAGTTTAAGGCTTCCCGACAACTGACCCAAATATAGTTCAGATCGGACTACGTTTAGATTTAGCTACCATATAGACCGATCTCTCGATAAAGGTTCTGAAGGCCATAAAAGCTTTATTTATTACCCGATTTCGCTGAATTTTAAAACAGTTGGTTATTTTTAGCCTCCTGATACCCGACCTTAATATAATTTAGAGCCGACTATATTTAGATAAAGCTGCCATATAGACCGATATTCCGATAAGGGGACTGAAGCCCATAATAGCTTTATTTATTACCCGATTTTGCTGAAATTCGAAACAGCGAGATTTTCTGAGCCTCCTGATACCCGACCTAAATATGGTTCAGATCGGACTATATTTAGATATAGCTGCCATATAGACCGATCTGCCGCTAAAGGGTCTGAAGCCCATAAAAAATCTATTTTTGTTCCAATTTAGCTTAAATTTGGAATGTGCACCCAAATATGGTACAAATCGGACTATATTTAGATAAAGTTCTCATAGAGACCGATCTGCTGATAAAGGGTCTGAAGCCCATAAAAGCTTTATTTTTTAACCAATTCGTTAAAATTTGAAACAATGAGTTATTTTTAGCATCCTGATACCCGACCTAAATATGGTTCAGATCTGACTATATTTAGATTTAGCTAACATATAGACCGATAAAGAGTCTGAATACCATTAAAGCTTCATTTATTACCCGATTTCACTGAAATTTGAAACATCGAGTTTTTCACGATATCTGACCTTTATATGGTTCAGATCGGTTTATAATTGGATATATCTGCCAAAAAAGACCAATATATTGTTCTACAAAATTGAATAGTGACATATAGATTAGACCACTCAATATCCCTGCCGAATTTGGGTGCTTAAGTTATCCAATTTTCACCGGATTGTGACGAAATGGGATTGACATATATACCCGAGGTGGTGGGTATCCCAAGAAACTCAGAACCAGTTAGGCTCTTAAACAGATTAAGGCTCCATAGAGGCTGATCTTTTTGAGACCTCAGCCTAATTTTGCCGAATTTGGCTGAAACTTCCTAAGACGTGTACACTTTATGCATCACAATTTACTTGTCTGGACCACCGTGGCTCATCAAACTACCAATTCATTTAAAGTTGTGTCGTCTTACGACATCACTTATATAATCGGTTAAATAATTCTACTTTTTACAATTTCGCCAAACTTAACTTAGGACTAAGACACCATTTGAGAAAAGTTTACCTTCAGTTGCTTAAGAGTCCCAATCGCAACCCTTTCTTTTACAAATTCATTTTTGCTTTGGAATTGAAATAACTTCTGCATGCACTTTACTTCAGGAGGTGTGGTTTTGAAGTATTGTCACGTTTTAAATTTACAACTTGAGCTAGTCGAAACACATAAAATTGTATTCTTGCATTTAGAAATACCTCACAAACATTAATAATTTTTCGTTCGTGTGTAAAGACTTTTAGACTTGCCTTGCAACTCGTTACATCTTTATAATTTAAACTCAAGTATCTTAAGAACTATTTGTCACTGCGCATGAATGTAATCCTTCCCACATGCTTTGAGTGTTTCATTGTGACGCTCGTGTCTTAAGTCTTTTGTTCATAAACCACAAAACCAGTAAAATTAATATTTGTCTAGATTTTATTTCATGTTCCCAACAAAAATTAATAATTTTTCATTTTTTTCTCTATAATTTATGCATTTGCATTAACATAACATCGATGTTGCCCCTTTAAAGTGTCTTTATGTTAATTCAAACAGTTTGCGTTTTTCTTCCAGTTTTTTTTTTTTTTGGTTTGTTTTTGGGCCTCTATCATGTGGGTTGTTTGTTGTACATTTTCCATTGCCGGGTAGTTGGCGGAGCCAACAGAAAAAGAAGCAAAATAAAATCAACAACAACTACAACAACGGCGACAAGAGAAAAAAAAACGCAACAATTAATTTATTGATATCGTTTTGGTATGGTGTGTTGCATTAATAAAAGCACTTATGACAAGTGTTTAAGTTGCCACATGTTTGTGTCTATTTAAATGAAAAAGTATCGCATGTTATCGTTTTGGCGCTCTAAACATGCAATGCAAAAAGCCAAACTTTCGTACAAAAATACTCAGCAGAAATCACTACAACAACAATTGAGGCAGCAAATAGCAACCACACATCTAACTAGCAACACTACAACCATACTTTGTCAGAATGCCAACAAATCCTCATATTCATATGGCATATTATACGTATCGGGGATGAGAAAGTTGAAATGTAGGTACTAGTTTTTAATATGTAAAAATTTCTGGAGTTTTTTTAAAGCCTAAATTTTTCAGTAAAACATAACGAAGGGGTTAGGTTCGGCCGGGCCGAACTTTGGATACCCACCACCTCGTTTATATATGTAAACCACCTTTCATAAAGATCCGGTGAAAATTGCATATCTTATGTGCCATAGCAGATATATCGAAATATGTTCCGATTTGAACCAAATACTCATAAGCACAAGTCATTGTTCAATTGTGTATAACAAAATATTGGTCGTCTTAGTAGCTATATCTAGAAATAAACCGAACAGAACCATATACGACACGGATGTCGAAAAGCCTAACATAAGTCACTGTGTCAAATTTCAGTTAAATCGGAATATAAATGCGTCTTTTTTGGAGCCAAGACTTTAAATCGAGATATCGGTCTATATGGCAGCTATATCCAAATCTGGACCGATATGTGCCATATTGCAGAAATATGTCAAGGGACTTAACATAACTCACCGTCCCAAATTTCGGCGAAATCGGACAATAAATGTCCCTTTTAGTGGGCCCTAAACCTTAAATCGGCGGATCGGTCTATATTCAAATCTGCACCGATCTGTGCCATATTGCAGAAGTATGTCAAGGTGCTTAACTTGACTCACTGACCCGAATTTCAGCAAAATCGGATAATAAATGTGGCTTTTATGGGCCTAAGACCCTAAATCGGAAGATCGGTCTATATAGCAGCTATATCCAAATCTGAACCGATCTTGGCCAAATTAACGAAGGATATGGCAGTGCCTAACACAACTCACTGTTCCGAATTTCAGCAAAATTGGATAATAAATGTGGCTTTTATGGGCCTAAGACCATAAATCGGAGGATCGGTCTATATGGCAGCTATATCCAAATCTGGACTGATCTGAGCCAAATTTACAACAGATGTTTAAGGGCCTAACACAACTCACTGTCACAAATTTCAGCAAAATCGGATAATAAATGTGGCTTTTATTAGCCTAAGACCCTAAATCAGCGGATCGGTCTATATCGCAGCTATATCCAAATCTGGATCGATTAGAGCAAACTTGATGAAGGATGTCGAAGAGCCTAAAACAACTCTCGGTTCCAATTTTCAGCAAAATCGGATAATAAATGTGGCTTTTATTGGCCTAGGACCCTAAATCGGAGAATCGGTCTATATGGCAGCTATATCCAAATTTGAACCGATCTGAGCCAAATTTAAAAAGGATGTCGAGGGCCTAACTCAACTCACTGTCCCAAATTTCAGCAAAATCGGATAATAAATGTGGCTTTTATAGGCCTAAGACCCTAAATCGGAGGATCGGTCTATATGACAGCTATATCCAAATCTGGACCGATTAGAGCCAAATTGACGAAGGATGTCGAAGAGCCTAAAACAACTCTCGGTTCTAATTTTCAGCAAAATCGGATAATAAATATGGCTTTTATTGGCCTAAGACCCTTAATCGGCGGATCGGTCTATATCGCAGCTATATCCAAATCTGGACCGATTAGATCAAAATTAATGAAGGATGTCGAAGAGCCTAAAACAACTCTCTGTACCAAATTTCAGCAAAATCGGATAATATATGTGGCTTTTATGGGCCTAAGACCCTAAATCGGAGGATCGGTATATATGGCAGCTATATCCAAATTTGTACCGATCTAAGCCAAATTGACAAAGGATGTTGAAGAGCCTAAAACAATTCTCTGTAGCAAATTTCAGCAAAATCGGATAATAAATATGGCTTTAATGGCCCTAAGACCCTAAATCGGAGAATCGGTCTATATGGCAGCTATATCCAAATTTGAACCGATCTGAGCCAAATTTAAAAAGGATGTCGAGGGCCTAACTCAACTCACTGTCCCAAATTTCAGCAAAATCGGATAATAAATGTGGCTTTTATAGGCCTAAGACCCTAAATCGGAGGATCGGTCTATATGACAGCTATATCCAAATCTGGACCGATTAGAGCCAAATTGACGAAGGATGTCGAAGAGCCTAAAACAACTCTCGGTTCTAATTTTCAGCAAAATCGGATAATAAATATGGCTTTTATTGGCCTAAGACCCTTAATCGGCGGATCGGTCTATATCGCAGCTATATCCAAATCTGGACCGATTAGATCAAAATTAATGAAGGATGTCGAAGAGCCTAAAACAACTCTCTGTACCAAATTTCAGCAAAATCGGATAATATATGTGGCTTTTATGGGCCTAAGACCCTAAATCGGAGGATCGGTATATATGGCAGCTATATCCAAATTTGTACCGATCTAAGCCAAATTGACAAAGGATGTTGAAGAGCCTAAAACAATTCTCTGTAGCAAATTTCAGCAAAATCGGATAATAAATATGGCTTTAATGGCCCTAAGACCCTAAATCGGAGGATCGGTCTATATGGCAGCTATATCCAAATTTGTACCGATCTGGGCCAAATTGACAAAGGACGTCGAAGGGTATAACACAACTCACTATCCCGAAGTTCGAAAAAATCGGATAATTAATGTGGCTTTTATGGGCCTAAGACCCTAAATCGGAGGATCGGTCTATATGGCAGCTATATCCAAATTTGTACCGATCTGGGCCAAATTGACAAAGGATGTCGTAGGGTATAACACAACTCTCTGTCTCAAATTTCAGCAAAATCGGAAAATAAATGTGGCTTTTATTGGTCTAAGACCCTAAATCGGCCGATCGGTCTTTATGGGGGCTATATCAAGATATAGTCCGATAAAGACCATTTTCGAACTTAACCTGCTTATAGACAAAAATAGAATCTGTGCAAAGTTTCAACTCAATATCTCTATTTTTATGTCTAGATCGTCTTAGATTTTTACGCTGATCAAGAATATATTTACTTTATAGGGTCGGAAATGGATATTTCAATGTGTTGCAAACGGAATGACAAAATGAATATACCCCCCTCCTTCGGTGGTGGGTATAAAAATTATATGGCCTATGTTTCCTTCCAGACCAACCTACACAATCTGTGAAAATTTCACGGTAATCGGTGCAGCCATTTTTGAGTCAATGCGGAATAAACAAACAAATTCATTTTTATACCTTACACCACTAATGTGGTACAGGGTATCATAACTTAGTGCATTTGTTTGTAACACCCAGAAGGAATAGTGATAAACGCATTGAAAAGTATACTGATCGACTCGGAATCACTTTCTGTTT
Source organism: Stomoxys calcitrans (assembly GCF_963082655.1). Lineage (NCBI taxonomy): Eukaryota > Metazoa > Arthropoda > Insecta > Diptera > Muscidae > Stomoxys > Stomoxys calcitrans. The sequence continues at coordinate 44,202,589 of NC_081553.1, read as the reverse complement.
CGATTTAGGTATGTCCCTCTGTCTGCCCGTCTGTCCATATTAAATTGTGTACAAAGTACAGGTCGCAATTTTCATCAGATCGTCTCAATGTTTTGGTACAGACATGTTCTTCGGCCTAGAGATGCAGCCTATTGAAATTTAAAAAAAATCGGTCCAGATTTGGATATAGCTCCCATATAGATTTGTCGGATTTGCAGTAATAATGCAATTAAATAGTCATTTGTTAACCGACTCTCTCGAAATTGGGCAGGAAGGATTTTTTCTTGACTCTCGGCATTATTGGTGAATTTCTTGGAAATTGGTTCAGATTTAGATATAGCTCTCATATATATATTATCGCCCGATTTTCTCTGCAAGAGTCACTGCAAGTGCATTTATTGACCAATCTTGCACAAATTTTGCACAACGCTTTTTTAAATGACTACCACAATATTTAAGAAGTTTGGTCGAAATCGGTTCGGAGGTCACCGTAGCACAGAGGTTAACATGTCCGCCTATGACGTTGAACGCCTGGGTTTGAGTCCTGGCGAGACCATCAGATGAAATTTTCAGCGGTGGTTTTCCTCTCCTAATGCTGGCAACATTTGTGAGGTACTATGCCATATAAAACTTCTCTCCAAAGAGGTGCCGCCGAGGCGGCACGCCGTTTGGACTCAGCTATAAGTAGGAGGCCCCTTATCATTGAGCCTAAACTTGAATCGGACTGCACTTATTGAAATTCAAATAAATCGGTTCAGATTTAGATATTTCACCCATATATAAGTTCGTCCGATTTCGAGAAATATTGCAATAAAGTGCTCATTTGTTAACCGATTCTCTTGAAATTTGGCAGGAAGCATTTTCTTATGGCTCTCGACATTACTGGTGAATTTCAAAGCTCCCACATAGTTCTAATATGGTCGGTGTAGGGTATTATACAGTCGGCAGCGCCCGACTTTTGGCCTTCCTTACTGGTTTTCACTATTTTTTTTTTCTGTTCTATCTCACTATGCATCGGTCGGCAAACCCTATAGATACATTTTCTCTACCAAATTTTATTCTTTTCCTAGCCGATATTTTTCCCATCACTGGTATCCCGTCACTGGTATCCCATCACTGGTATATCTCATTTTTAACTGCGAACATACACAAACACACTCTCACCACATATGAATACGTAGGCACACATTTTGATATAAATCAAATTGGAATATGGAAAAAAGACGTTTTTCACCGAGTTTGAACAGTTTTGTTCTTTTTCTGTCATTCTAATTTGCATTATTATGCAGATATTTTAAATAGACAATTTAATACGAAATATTGTGTGGTTGCCTGTTAGCCAGCCAGTCACTCAGCCTGCAGACGGATAAATATTCTTAGAATTGTAGATTGGCTGTGTAGTGATAGACGACGACCAATCCACCAAACAGGAACTAATGAATGCAGAGCATTTGTATGAAAACGTACCAAATGTAACCAGGTTTTGAGTTGTCTGTGACCAGGTTAGCGTGTCTGCCTCAGGGTTTAATTGGAAAAATATGTGGGAAATATATTTTTAGCCAAAAAAACTGATATCTTAGGGCGCCTTTATGGCCAGTAGCCATTTAAGGAAATTAACATACTATTCGATTGCCCCTGTTCCTTAATGGAATGTTCATTGGCAACTTTGCATTTGCAACATACTATTAGGGTATGGACTCAATAAAATATTTTTAATGCTAAAAAATTATTGTTTTAATGAAATAATTCATAAGTGCTTACTTACAGGAAGATGCACAGCCTACCTTCTATTTAATTTAATATTGAAAATCAAATAAATTCTTCAAGCTTTCATAGTAAAATCAATGATACCGAGATTAGTTTGAAACTGAAGTTTGAAATTTTCATCGATTCGTTTTTTATACCCATCACTGAAGGATGGGGATTTTCATTTTGTCATGTTGTTTGCAATAAATCAAAAAAAAGCATTCATTCGTTGTAAAAGTGGAAAACCATCTAGGCATGTCTGTCCGTCTGCTGTTATCATGCAGCACTCTTTAAAATTAGAGATATTGAGTAGAAACTTTAAACAAAGGCTTTTTTTGTCCATAGCCAGGTTAAGTTCGACGATGGGTTACATTGGAATATCACAGATCCACATTTTTTGATATCAGAAGGGGGGGCGAAGCCTCACCCTTACCCAATTTTCAGAAATGCCAGATCTCGCTGATGGTTGGTGCGATTTATGCGACATTTGGTGTGCTCTCTTTCAGTAACCTAAAACCAAATATTTGGTATAAAAATTTCGGATGGGGTACCCAAGGGCCGCCTCAAGCCCAAAACCCTCCAAATTATTTTTTAAACCCGTCACGATAATATAGAACTCAAATTAAAGGTATTTGCGAGTAGAATACGAATCTTATTCCCAAATGTGGGACCACTCCAACCACCAAAACACCCCTAAATCGGGCATATATACCGATCATGGCAATATGGGACTCAAATGGATGGCTTTTGAGAGTAGAATACGAATCTGATATCTAAATGTGGGACAAAGTTTCTGGGGATGCACCCCTTCCCCATAACACCCCCCAAACAAGACTTATTTACAGACCACTGGCAATATGGGGCTCAAATAAAAGGTCATTGGGCGTAGAATACGAATCTGATATCAAAATGTGTCTGATATCGTCAAAGCGTCTTGACGAAGAAGGAAGAGAGTCTAATTAGTCCCAATACTTAACTGTAATGGCTTTTGGCTCTGTTTTACAATACTTGGCCGCACTCCGTGGCAGCTTTCTCTTCGACGATGGTGTATAAGTTACTACTAACTTATACACGCTGATACATACAACTGATTTTGGGTCATTTATTACCTGATTTCTTGGAAATTTGGATCTGCGAGTTGTGTTAAGCCATTCGACTTTAGTGCATAGTTCTGATCGGACTATATTTAGATATAGAAAGATCTTCCAATTTCAGGCGAACTTAATGCCTTTTTACTTTGTTTTTCTTTTTTTGAAAAACTTTCCTATAGCTATTAAAGAATCACCCTTTATTTGCCGAATATCATGAAAATCGTCCTCCCAGTTTATTTAAACGACACTTTTGAGATCGAATTGCCCACTGAGCATCGTTCTGGCAGATTTAGCCTCCACAATTCCTATGGGTGTGGAATTGATGCCAGAGTGTTAGATTCGTGTCCCGTTTGAAACATGTTCCACCCGACACCCACCAGCAGTGTGTCTGGAAGTCAATCCAACAACCAAATCATTGTGGTTACAACCCAGTAAAGTTGGAGAGTTCTCCGATTTTAATATTTAACAGAACCTTGCCAACGAATAGATAATGAAGACTCAACGCAATGAGATAGCAACAAGTGTAAATAATGGGACTTTTGTTGTTTTCATCCAATCACCCATAGAGAAAGTCGTTTAGGGTATACATTCTCTTCTGCCCGCCCATTGCCTTTCATTATTTCTGTAATGTGAGTAAAGTTCAATTTTCAATTTCTCTATAAGAATAGAGACAATTAATCACTTTCATTACAGGAATTCATATGACTAGGGCAAATAATAATTTAAATTTTTTATGTTCGTAAACCCCCCATGTGTTATTACTTCATTAACTTGAATCACAAATCACCTCCAGACATTTACATACTTACTAACCAGCTACAAGTTTCGCCAATGACTCAATGCTTGAATTATATTCTTAAATTACCACCTTTGCCATCGGATAACCTTATACGGCCAATCTGCTGGCGATAATCAACTAACGGACTTACAGCGCTTACAGATGGGAGTTACAATAGCGATTTAAACAAAGATACAGACAAACAGAAAGACAGATTTATTGATTTAAGTGCACACATACCTCTTGTGTGGTTACACATATGAGTTTCTTTTTCTCTTTTTATACCCACCACCGAAGGATGGGGGTATATTCATTTTGTCATTCCGTTTGCAACACATCGAAATATCCATTTCCGACCCTATAAAGTATATATATTCTTGATCAGCGTGAAAATCTAAGACGATCTAGCCATGTCCGTCCGTCTGTCCGTCTGTCCGTCTGTCTGTTGAAATCACGCTACAGTCTTTAAAAATAGAGATATTGAGCTGAAATTTTGCACAGATTCTTTTTTTGTTCATAAGCAGGTTAAGTTCGAAGATGGGCTATATCGGACTATATCTTGATATAGCCCCCATATAGACCGATCCGCCGATTTAGGGTCTTAGGCCCATAAAAGCTACATTTATTATCCGATTTTGTTGAAATTTGGGACAGTGAGTTGTGTTAGACCCTTCGACATCCTTTGTCAATTTGGCTCAGATCGGTCCAGATTTGGATATAGCTGCCATATAGACCGATCTGTCGATTTAGGGTCTAAGGCCCATAAAAGCCACATTTATGGTCCGATTTCGCTGAAATTTGGGACAGTGAGTTGTGTTAAGCCCTTTGACATATTTCTTTAATTTGGTCCAAATCGGTTCAGATTTGGATATAGCTGCCATATAGACCGATCTTCCGATTTATGGTGTAAGGCCCATAATAGCCACATTCATTATCCGATTTTGCTGAAATTTGGGACAGTGAGTTGTGTTAGGCCCTTCGACATCCTTTGTCAATTTGGCTCAGATCGGTTCAGATTTGGATATAGCTGCCATATAGACCGATCCTCCGATTTAGGGTCTAAGGCCCATAAAAGCCACATTTATTATCCGATTTCGCTGAAATTTGGGACAGTCAGTTGTGTTAGGCCCTTTAACATATTTCTTTAATTTGGTCCAGATCGGTTCAGATTTGGATATAGCTGCCATATAGACCGATCTTCCGATTTATGGTGTAAGGCCCATAATAGCCACATTCATTATCCGATTTTGCTGAAATTTGGGACAGTGAGTTGTGTTAGGCCTTTTGACATATTTCTTCAATTTGGTCCAGATCGGTTCAAATTTGGATATAGCTGCCATATAGACCGATTTCTTGATTTATGGTTTTGGGCCCATAAAATGCTCATTTATTGCCCGATGTCGCCGAAATTTGGAACAGTGAGTTAGGTTAAGCCCCTTGACATACTTCTGTAATATCGCACAGATCGGTCTAGATTTGGATATAGCTGCCATATAGACCGATATCTAGGTTTAAGGTTTTGGGGCCATAAAAGACGCATTTATTGTCCGATGTCGCTGAAATTTGAGACAGTGAGTTTGGTTAGGCTCTTCGACGTCCTTCTTCAATTTTGCCCAGATCGGTCCAGATTTGAATATAGCTGCCATATAGACCGATCTCTGGATTTAAGGTTTAGGGCCCATAAAAGAGGCATTTATTGTCCGATTTCGCCGAAATTTGGGACAGTGCTTAGTGTTAGGCTCTTCGACATGTTTATGCAACTTGGCCCAAATCGGTCCAGATTTGGATATAGCTGCCATGTAGGCCGATATCTCGATTTAAAGTCTTGGCCCCATAAAAGGCGCATTTATAATCCGATTTCACTGAAATTTGACACAGTGACTTATGTTCGGCTTTTCGACATGCGTGTCGTATATAGTTCAGATCGGTATGAGGTATATGAGTATAAGGTATGAAATTTTTACCGAATTTTGATGAAAGGTGGTTTACATATATACCCGAGGTGGTGGGTATCCAAAGTTCGGCCCGGCCGAACTTAACGCCTTTTTACTTGTTGTCTTTCAATCTAAGAATGGTTTAATTATAATTTTTTCCACATGAACATGTGATTCAGATATATGTTCTCGATTATTGTAGGTATGCTGTGGCCTGTGGACAAAATTTATCTTAACGAGAGATCTGTTAACGACATCATGAGGTGGTGCAAATAAAAGCCCGATGAAAAGCTACTTTTCAAACTCAATCTCAATATGCTGTTAAAAATAATTGTAGAGTGTAAGTGAGTGAATGAGTTATTCAGAAAGTCGCTTATGAAAGTAACATAAGAGGATATTGTTACAGTTTTCATATTTTGGGTTGCCCAAAAAGTAATTGCGGATTTTTTAATAGAAAGTAAATGCATTTTTAATAAAACTTAGAATGAACTTTAATCAAATATAGTTTTTTTTACACTATTTTTCTAAAGCAAGCTAAAAGTAACTGCTGGTAACTGACAGAAGAAAGAATGCAATTACAGAGTCACCAGCTGGGAAAAAATTTGTCATCGCCGACTATATTAAAAATTCGCAATTACTTTCTGGGCAACCCAATACTTGAATATATTTAGTAAATTGTTGTTAAAATTGCATTGAAATAGAAACCTCCCTCGAGGAAACCAGGCATTTATAGTCCAATATAGATTTGTTAACAAGTAAAAGCGTGCCAAGTTCGGCCGGGCCGAATCTTATATACCCTCCACCATCGATCGCATTTGTCGAGTTCTTTTCCCGGCATCTCTTCTTAGGCAAAAAAAGGATACAAAGAAAATATTGGCTCTCCTGTTAGAGCGATATCAAGATATAGTGCTGTTCGGACCATAATAAAATTATATGTTAGAGACCTGTGTAAAATGTCAGCCAATTCGAATAAGAATTGCGCCCTTGGGGGCTCAAGAAGTAAAATAGAGAGATCGATTTTTATGGGAGCTGTTTCAGGCTATAGACCGATTCAGACCATAATAAACATGTATATTGATGGTCATGAAAAGATCCGTTGTACAAAATATCGGGTGAATCGGATAATAATTGCGAACTCTAGAGGCTCAAGAAGTCAAGATCCCAGATCGGTTTAAATGGCAGCTATATCAGGTAATGAACCGATATGAACCTTATTTGGCACAGTGGTTGAAAGTCCTAATAAAATACGTCACGCAAAATGTCATCCAAATCGGATAGGAATTGTGCCCTCTATAAGCTCAAGAAGTCAAGTCCCCAGATCGGTTTATATGACAGATATGTCAGGTTAAGGACCGATTTAAACCATTCTTGGTACAGTTGTTGAATATCATAACAAAATACTTCGTGCAAAATTTCTTTCAATTCGGCTAAGAATTGCGCCCTCTGGTGGCCCAAGAATTCAAGATCGGTTTATATGGCAGATATATCAGTTTATTGACCGATTTGAACCATTCTTAGCCCAGTTTTTGGAAGTCATAGCGAAACACGTCGTGCAAAATTGCATTCCAATCGGATAAGAAATGCGCCCTCTAGAGGCTTTATTCCTTCGAAAAAAAATTGCGCCCTCTAGAGGCTCAAGAAGTCAAGAGCCAAGATCGGTTTATAGGGCAGCTATATCAGGTTATGGAGCGATTTGAACCATACCTGGCATAGTTGTTGGATATCATAACAAAACATGTCGTGCAAAATTTCATTCCAATCGAATAAAAATTGCGCGACAGACAGACGGACGGACGGACATGGCTAGATCGACATAAAATGTCGCGACGATCGAGAATATATATACTTTATGGGGTCTCAGACGAATGTTTCGAGTACTTACAAACAGAATGACGAAATTAGTATACCCCCATCCTATGGTGGAGGGTATAATAAGCTTAGAAATCTAAGGAAAAGTTTCTTTGGAAGTCATTTAAGTGACATCTTCAATCTTTATTTCTCTGCGTAAACACTGCAAGAGATTAAATGTTGTTTTCCAATGCAACAAATCTCCAACTTATCTCAATTCGTACCAATATCTTTTCCAATAACCTTTTTCATTATCAAAATTAAGCAATTAGTTCCATTAATGTGCTGATTGATTTGAAATATGCAAATTAAAGCGTTTAACATGCGATTAGTAATTATTTCTCAAACAAAATGACAAAATATTTCTACATATTAGTTTTAGATCCATGTATGAACACAACAACATATATCGATGGCCAATCCAACAAATGATACTAATAATTATGTATAATTATGGCATAAAAGCTTAAGTCATCGTCTTATGCACATCATCTTAATTGTTTACAAACATCAACAAAAAAAAAATCAAAAGACTTAAGCAACGAACCTGTATCAGTCACAACACCAACATGATGATGATCACCACACATGATTTCATAAAAGTTGTTGTTGTTATTGTTGTTTATAATTTCATTTTTGTTGATAATATTCAAGTCATCGTGTTTGTATTTTTTTTCTTTAATGTCAATGCAACAATTACTCAAAGTTAGCATTGACAAGAGCAAACAATGCAAAAAAACTCACACACCCCGTCACAAACTTGAAATGTTATGACCATAAACAGCAACATTTTAAGTGCGGCCAAGGCTCTAGAGACTCCTGAATGCGTGCATTATGTGTGCAGCTTATTGCTGCGTTGTTTCTTTTTTTCTCCTTAAATATGGATTTGCAACATAACGTAACTACCAGCACACATGACATTGCAACAAATAATCTTAGACACAGTACGTTTGGCGCCAATGTACCTGCAGTTCTCAATTCGAATACCTCAAATGCTGACCACTGCAGCATGTTGGTATTGACCACACCCACCCACATAAAGCCTAAAGCAAAGAAACGGGTGACACTGGCCGAAAAACGCATTGGGAAAAAACTAGTTAGAGACTTCTTTTAAACCAGCACAAAACTGTCTAAAAATAGGCCCAAAAATTTTAAAGTGATAAAAAGTAGTAAATAAGCCGATAGCTTAAATAATTGAATTGGGTTAGACAGATGCACATACAGACTTGGTTTGGGACAACTGTTTGTGACAAGGTCAAGTAACCAGTAGGAGCGTGCTAAGTTTGGCCGGCCGAATCATAACAAAACACATCATGCAGAATTTCCGTCAAATCGGATGAGAATTGCGCCCTCTAGTAGTCTAGAAGTCAAATATCCAAGATAGGTTTATATGGCTGCTATTTTCTTTTCACAGCTGTTGGAAATGATAACAAAAAGCATCTTGCAACATTTCAGCGAAATCGGATAAAAATTGCGCCCTCTAGTGGCTCAAGAAGACAGGTTCCATGATCGGTTTATATGGCAGCTATATCAGGTTATGTATCGACTTAAACCATACTAGGCGCAGTTGTTGGAAGTCATAACAAAACATCTCATGCAGAATTTCCGCCAAATCGTATGAGAATTGCGCCCTCTAGTGGTTCAAGAAGTCTGTTGGCTCAATAAGCCAAGATCCAATATCCTTTAATATGGCTGCTACATCAGGGTATGGACCGATTTAAACCACACTTTCCAAAGATGTTGGAAGTCATAACAAAACACTTCTTGCAAAATTTCAATCAAATCGGATAAGACTTGCGCCCTCTGGTGGCTCAAGAAATTAAGATCCAAGATCGGTGTATACGGTAGCTACATCAAAACATTAACCGATATGGCCCATTTACAATCCCAACACACCTACACTGTAAAATAGTTTGTGTGCAAAATTTCAAGCGTCCAGCTGTACTCCTTCGAATGTTAGCGTGCATTCGAACGACGGACGGACGGACGGACATGTCTAGATCGACTTAAAATGTCATGACGACCAAGAATATATACACTTTATGGGGTCTTAGACGCATATTTCGAGGTGTTACAAACGGAATGATGAAATTAGTATACACCCCACACTATTTTGGAGGGTATAAAAGACAAGTAAAGCGAACTAAGTTCGGCCGTGCCGAATCTTATATATCCATGGATCGCATTTGTCAAGTTCTTTGAAGGACTTTTTATACCCACGACCAAAGAATGGGGGTATACTAATCTAGTCATTTCTTTTGTACCACCTCGAATATATGTTAAAGAACATATATTCTGGATCATTTCGACATTCTGAGTCGATCTAGCCGATCAAATTTCAATTGAAGCGGATAACAAATTATTGCAATATTAGTCCAAATCGGACGAACATATATTACTAAATTTCCATTAAGGAACTGGGTATATCTCTCTCATGTCAATGAGCGCAGTCCGATTAAGATCAATGGTAAGGGGCCCCCTTTTATATTCCGAGTCGCCGCGTAGCGACACCATTTGGTAGCGAAGTTTTAACATGGCAGTAAACCTTACAAATGTGGCCAGCATTTGTAAGGGAATATCCACCGCCGAAAATGTTTCTGATGTTCGTTCCGGGATATGAACCCAGACGCTCGGCGTCATAGGCGGACATGCTAACTTCTGCGTCACGGTGGTCTCCAAACTTATATATGGAAGCTATATCCAAATCTGAACACATTTTGCGGTAGTCATAGAAGAAAACGTAGTGCAAAGGCTGTTGAAGTGAAAGTCCGGCGATAGATATATATGGGAACTACATGGGGAACTGAACCGACTTCTATCAAATTCACTAGTAATATCGAGATTCATATAAGATACCCTTGTGCCAAATTTCGTATGAATCGGTTCCCAAAAGACGATATAACTACATCATTAGCCCAAATCGGACGAAAATATATATCCAAAACTGAACCGATTTGTATACCCTACACCAAAGGATGGGGATATACTAATTTCAACATTCTGGTTGTAACTCCTCGAAATATTCGTCTGAGATCCCATAAAGGATATATGTAATTCACCGTCCTAACATTTTTAGTCGATTTAGCCCATCCGTCCGTCTTTCTGGCGAAAGCACGCTAACTTTCGAAGGAGTAAAGGTAGCCGCTTGAAATTTTGCACAAATAATTTCTATTAGTGTAGGTCGGTTGGGATTGTAAATGGGCTATATCGCTCCATGTTTTTATATAGATGCCATATAAACCGATCTTGGATCTTGACTTCTTGAGCCACTACAGGGCACAATTCTTATCCGATTTGCACGATAAGTTTTGTTATAATTCCAAACAACTATGCTAAATATGATTGAAAACGAACCAGATATAGCTGGGGTCTTGAATTCTTGAGCTTCTAGAGGGCGCAATTATTGTCCGTTTGGGCTGAAATTTTTCATTAAGACTTCCACGAACTGTACTTAGTATGGCACAAATAGGTCTATAAGTTGATAGAGGTGCCATATAAACCGATCTTGAATCCTCACTTTTTAAGCCACTAGAGGGCGCGATTGTTATCTGATTTGACTGAAATTTTGCATGAAATATTTTGTAATGACTTCCACCAACTGTGACAAATGTAGTACAAATCGGTTTATGTTTTGATATAGCTGCCGTATAAACCGATCTGGGATATTGACTTCTTGAGCCTCTAGAGGGCGCAATTATTGTCCGATTTGACTGACATTTTTTACAGCTGCTTCTCCCATTGAAATCGGTTCTTAACTTATATAGCTGGGGTCTTGAATTCTTGAGCCTCTTGAGGGCGCAATTATTATCCGTTTGGGCTGAAATTTTGTATGACTTGTTTCGTTATGACTTCAACGAACTGTACTTAGTATGGCACAAATAGGTCTACAAGTTGATATAGCTGCCATATAAAACGATCTTGCATCATCACTTCTTGAGCCATTAGAGGGCGCAATTCTTATCTGATTTGACTAAAATTTTGCATGAAATGTTTTGTTGTGACTTCCAACAACTGTGTCAAATGTGGTACACATCGGTTTATGTTTTGATATAGCTGCCGTATAAACCGATCTGGGATATTGACTTCGTGACCCTATAGAGGGCGCAATTATTATCAGATTTGACTAAAATTTTTTACAGTGGCTTCTCCCATGACCTTCCTATAGTATAGTAATACATTTCTTTTATCCTTTGTTTACTTTAAAAGAGATGCCGGGAAAAGAACTCGACAAATGTGATCCATGGTGGAGGGTATATAAGATTCGGCCCGGCTGAACTTAGCACGCTCTTACTTGTTTCCAATTTCTATAGGCTTCGTATCTAGGCCAAAAAAATATGACCGTGCCTAATTGGAAGACAATCGAATGAAAATTGCGTCCTGTACTTAGTGCACAAATTAACATGGACAGAGAGACGGACGGATGGACATAGCTAGGGTTGCCCAAAAAGTAATTGCGGATTTTTCATATAGACGGCGTTGACAAATTTTTTCACAGCTTGTGGCTCTGTAATTGCATTCTTTCTTCTGTCAGTTATCAGCTGCTACTTTTAGCTTGATTTAGAAAAAAAGTGTAAAAAAAGTATATTTGATTAAAGTTCATTCTAAGTTTTATTAAAAATGCATTTACTTTCTTTTAAAAAATCCGCAATTACTTTTTGGGCAACCCAATAAATCGAATCAGAAAGTGATTCCGAGTCGATCGGTATACTTTTTAAGGTCTAGCTCTCTTCATTCTCTTCATGTTATAAACAAATGCACTAAGTTATAATAACCTGTGCCACAGTAGTGGTGTAGGGTATAAAAACACGTGGTGAATGATTTCCATTGCCATAAAATGATGTTGAAGCATTCAGTAACCATGTTTTGGGGGTGTCTCAATGTTGCTTCCACAATCGGTTTGAGCGCATGCAAAAGTGTATAAATCATGCCGGAGGATACTTTGAAAAACAATAAAACCATTTTTAGATAAAGAAATTGCATTAGGACAGAAATTTATATAGCAGCCCTCGTATTCGTTGTGTCTGATTTTCGAATCGGATCATATTTAAATATAGTTGCCATGTGTACCACTCTCCCGATTTGGCACAAAGATTAGCATTAGACCCCTCGACGCTGGTACTGATTTTGGTCCATATTTCCCTTTATCTGCTATGGGTACATAAATGCTGCATTATGACCTAAAAACTCGATTTTTAAATCCGCTCTGTTCATCAATCTACCATGAAATGCAATACTTGAATTTTATTATTTCACTAGTGACCAAACCAAACCTGGCCCAGCGATTGCTGTATTAGCTGTCGATGGCAATATCGATTGTTGGTTCTTCGCTCGTTGGTTTTTCTAGATCAGCTTGTTGTTGTTCTTGCTCTCCTCATGTAATGAATCATGTTGTGTCATAAGGTCTGCGAATTCTTTGGTTTTACGTTGCATGTAGAGGGTTGGTTAGATGGACGAAACCTGTTGCTCATTGTCCGTACTAATTTAGCATTAATTAATCACACAAATAATAAAATTCACATTAGTCGTGTCACTGCCGACTTACAATTCATTAGTATTCTTTCAAAATATTAATCAGTGGCATGGAAAAATAATTTCAAGATTAAATTGTGACATGTTGTGGCAAATGTGTTCATAATTATTATGCAAAAAAAAAAACTATCATGGACAATTATCGGATCAATTGAATTCGAGGTAAAGTAGGTAACGTAGGTGAGTAGTAAAGGCAAAGCATTTGAACTAAAATTTGTTTTACATGAGCTAATAATGGTAACCATAGGGAGGGAATTGAGACCAAATAAGTCAGACGGCACCGACTACAACAAAAGCAACCCTATTTGAGCGTAGTTTATACAGCCCTGCAAGTCAAATTCGGACGATATATCAAAACACAAAAGTATTTTCTTTTTTGCCAATAAGCCAAATACAAAATTTTATGGCGATCGTTTAACTATAACCCGTGCCGACCCGACTTCGTAGTTTGGATGTAATACTTTCTGAAGAATGCAGTAAAGAATTTATGGGTTCTAGAATGAAATTCGTAAGCAGAGTACACATTAATATGGCTTTTCTTGTTAAAAGGTGAGCTCCACCCCGCCCCACTACTGTGGGTGTGATGCAGTGGCCGGTTCGATTCAGAAATTATTTCAGATTCAGTTGAGCCATGTCCGTCTGTCCTCTTATTCAGCTAACCTTTGGCGTGCTTGCCTCATATGGTCCAGATCTGACAACATTTGGACACATCTATATATGGACCGTTTTGCCGAATAAATAACATGGGTATTATGAATCCTAGAAGATATTTTTTTCTGATTTCTTTGGATCCTTATAACATTACAAGCCGACCCGGGCCCACTCCGCTGCGCCTTCTTCAACTCTCTAATATCTTTTTAGGGTGGGGATACTTCGCCCCTATGACGCTAAACGCGTTCGAATACTGGCGAGAACATTGGACAAATCGGTTTTTATCACCTCTTAATGTTGGCGACATTTGCGGTTATAATGCCATGCATGGTCATTTAAAAATTTTCCCCAAAAAGGTGTCGCACTGCAGAACGCCGAGTTTGTTTCAAGTTGAGTTTAAACTTGAATCGAAAAGCACTCATTGATGTGTGAGAATTTACCCCTTCTCGGTTCCTGTTGGTAATATTCTTCCTTAGGGTAATGTTCTCATAAGGGGAAGGATAGCACCTCAGATATTTCGACTTAAATATGGATATCAAATTCGTGGTGCACTTCAAAATCCCTTTAATTTGAGCCCCCTATTGCCATGGACGGTAAATATAATCCGTTTGAAGGGTGTTATGGGGCAGGTGCGGCCACCGGCACTTTGCACTGAAATTTGATATCAAATTCGCTCTTTATTTCCAACGGAAATGAAGTTCAGTTTAGGGGGTGCTTTTGGGCATACCCCAAAACACTTGGCTCCAAAATTGGATATCAAATTCGTTTTTATACCCTCCACCATAAGATGGGGGGTATACTAATTTCGTCATTCTGTTTGTAACTACTCGAAATATTCGCCTGAGACCCCATAAAGTATATATATTCTTGATCGTCGCGACATTTTATGTCGATCTAGCCATGTCCGTCCGTCTGTCCGTCCGTCCGTCCGTCCGTCCGTCCGTCCGTCTGTCTGTCGAAAGCACGCTAACATCCGAAGGAGTAAAGCTAGCCGCTTGAAATTTTGCACAAATACTTCTTATTAGTGTAGGTCGGTTGGTATTGTAAATGGGCCATATCGGTTCATGTTTTGATATAGCTGCCATATAAACCGATCTTGGGTCTTGACTTCTTGAGCCTCTAGAGTGCGCAATTCTTATCCGATTGGGATGAAATTTTGCAAGACGTGTTTTGTTATGATATCCAACAACTATGCCAAGTATGGTTCAAATCAGTCCATAACCTGATATAGCTGCTATATAAACCGACCTTGGGTCTTGACTTCTTGAGCCTCTAGCGTGCGCAATTCTTATCCGATCAGAATGAAATTTTGCACGACGTGTTTTGTTATGATACCCAACAACTGTGCCAAGTATGGTTGAAATCGGTCAATAACCTGATATAGCTGCCATATAAACCGATCTTGGGTCTTGACTTTTTGAGCCTCTAGAGTGCGCAATTCTAATCCGATTGAAATGAAATTTTGCGCCACGTGTTTTGTTATTATATCCAACAACTGTGCCAAGTATGGTTCAAATCGGTCTATAACCGGATATAGTTGCCATATAAACCGATCTTGGGTCTTGACTTCTTGAGCCTCTAGAGGGCGCAATTCTTATCCGATTGGAATGGAATTTTGCACGACGTGTTTTGTTATGATACCCAACAACTGTGCCAAATATGGTTCAAATCGGTCTATAACCTGATATAGCTGCCATATAAACCGATCTTGGGTCTTGACTTCTTGAGCCTCTAGAGGGCACAATTCTTATCCGATTTGAATGAATTTTTGGATGAAGTATTTCGTTATGATATCCAACAACTGTGCCAAGTATGGTTGAAATCGGTCCATAACCTGATATAGCTGCCATATAAACAGATCTGGGGATTTGACTTCTTGAGGCTCTAGAGCGCGCAATTCTTATCCGATTGGAATGAAATTTTGCACGACGTGTTTTGTTATTATATCCAACAACTGTGCCAAGTATGGTTCAAATCGGTCCATAACCTGATATAGCTGTCATATAAACCGATCTTGGGTGTTGACTTCTTGAGCCTCTAGAGGGCGCAATTCTTATCCGATTGGAATGGAATTTTGCACGACGTGTTTTGTTATGATACCCAACAACTGTGCCAAGTATGGTTTAAATCGGTCCATAACCCGATATAGCTGTCATATAAACAAATCTGGGGATTTGACTTCTTGAGCTTCTAGAGGTCGCAATTATTATCCGATATGCCTGAAATTTTGTACGACGGATCCTCTCATGACCATCAACAAACGTGTTTATTATGGTCTGAATCGGTCTATAACCCGATACAGATCCCATATAAATCGTTCTCTCTATTTTACTTCGTGAGCCCCAATGGGCGCAATTCTTATACGAATTGGCTGAAATTTTACACAGGTCTCCAACATATAATTTAATTGTGGTCCGAACCGGACCATATCTTGATATCGTTTTAATAGCAGAGCAATTTTTTTCTTATATCCTTTTTTGTCTAAAAAGAGATGCCGGGAAAAGAACTCGACAAATGCGATCCATGGTGGAGGGTATATAAGATTCGGCCCGGCCGAACTTAGCACGCTTTTACTTGTTTACTCTCAAATACCTTTCGTTTGAATCCCATATTGTCATAATGGATCAAATAATCAATTTGACGTATCTTTAGGAGGAAAAGCGTCATCTAGACTTAAACGCATGTTTTAATGACATATTCGTAATTTACTCCCTAATACCTTTCATTTGAGTCCCATATAGCCATGGTCGGTTAATATGCCCACTTGGGGGTGGCGACGTCCCATTACATGGACATTATGTTCTATGCCATATTTGTAATTTACTGCCTAATACTTTTCATTTGAGTCCCAAATTGACATGAACTTTGAATATATCTGTTTAGAGGAGCTTTGGACCCAAATTTTAATACCATATTCGTTTTCTAGTCTCCAATACCTTTCATTTGATACCCTTATTGTGCCCATCGGACCACTTTCGGATATGGGTGGCGTTTTTGGGGTAAGGGGGAGGGTCCGCCTTCAACCGATATCTAAAAATTTTATAGCCTATAATTCCTTCCAGAAAAACGTACGCAATCTATGAACATTTTAAGAAAGGCGCTTCAGCCAAGCGTCATAAAGTCATAATGGGTCTAATGGTGTTTTTGAGGGGTGACGTGACCTCCTATACTTCGATCTGATTTTGTATGCCGAATTCGAAATCTACTCCCGAATACCTTTCATATGAACCCCATATTGAAATTAACGTCCTATACATCAGTTTGGGAGAGTTTTGGGGTTGGGACTGCCCCATGGGTACTTAGACTCAAATTTTAATACTATTTTCGTATTCTACTCTCCAATACCTTTTATTTGATACCTATATTGCCACGATCGGTCCACTTTTGATTTTCGGTTGTGGTTTTGGCATAAAGGGGAGGGTCCATCCCCCTTCCGATATCGAAAAATTATAAATCCTATGTTTCCTACCAGACCATCCTACACAATATGCGAAAATTTCGAGAAAATTGGTTCTGCCGTTTTTCAGTCTATACGGAATAAGTAAAAAGGCATAAAGTTCGGCCTTGCTGATCTTTGGATACCCACCATCTCGGGTGTATATGTAAACCCCCTTTCGCCACAATTTGGTGAAAATTGGATAACTTATGCACCCAAATTCGGCACGGACATTGAGTGGTCTAATAAATATAAATAACTGTTGAATTTTGTATTTCAAATTTCAGCGAAATTTGATAAAAAATAAAGCTTTTAAGGGCTTCAGACCCTTTGTCGGCAGATCGGAAGTTATGGAAGCTATATCTAAATATTGTCCAATACAAACCATATTTGGGGCGGACGTGGGGAGACCTGAAACTACCCACTGTTTCAAATTTCAGCGAAATCGGTTAAAAAATAAATCTTTTATGGGCTTCAGAGCCTTTATCTGGAGATCGTTATATATGGCAACTATATCTAAATATAATCCGATCTGTACCATATTTGGGTCGGATGTTGAGAGGCTTAAAACTGCGTACAATTCCAAATTTCAGCGAAATCATATAAAAAACAAAGCTTTTATGGCCTCCGGACCCCTTATCGGGAGATCGGTCTATATGGCAGCTATATCCAAATATAGTCCGATCTGAACCATATTTGGGTCGGATGTTGAGAGGCTTAAAATAACCCACTGTTTCAAATTTCAGCGAAATCGGTTAAAAAATAAATCTTTTATGAGCTTCAGACCCTTTATCTGGAGATCGGTCTATATGTCAGCTATATCTAAAAATAGCCCGATCTGAACCATATTTGGTTCAGATGTCGGGAGGCTTTAAATAACCCACTGTTTTAAATTGCAGCGAAATCGAGTAATAAATAAAGCTTTTATGGGCTTCAGACCATTTATCGGAAGATCGGTCTATATGGCAGCTTTAAATACATATGGACCGATCTAATCCATATTTAGGTCAGATGTCGGGAGGTTTAAATAACCTAATGTTGCAAATTTCAACGAAATCGGGTAACAAATAAAGCTTTTATGGTGTTCAGACCTCTTATCGGGAAATCGGTCTATATGGTAGCTATATCTAAATATAGTCCGATCTGAACCACCGCATTTAGGTCAGTTGTCGGAAAACCTTAAACTACTCACTGTTATAAATTTCATCAAAATCGGATGAAAAATAAAGTTTTTATGGGCATGAGATCCTTTATCGGAAAATCGGTCTATATAGCAGCTATATCCAACTATGGTCCGATTTGGCCCGTTCAAGAACTTAACCAGCGTGTATCAAAAAGACATATCTGTGCCAAATTTAAGTTCAATATCTCAATTTTTTATGGCTCTAGAGTGATAACAACAGGCGAACGGACACACGGAAATCATTAAATCGTCTAAGAATTTTACGACGAGCCGAAATATATATACTCTGTAGGGTCGGAAATTGATATTTCAATGTGTTGCAAACGGAATTACTAAATGAATATACCCCCTATCTTAGGGTGGTGGGTATAAAAACCGAGTCCCATATATCCGTGATTGGCCAATGTGCCCATTTTGGTCGTTCTTGTGAGGGTGGGTGACCCCCTATATTTCAACATAAATTTTTATGCCAGTTTAGTAATCTACACCCGCATACTTCTCATTTGATATCCATATTGTCCTTATGGGTCCACTTTTGATTTTGGGTGGTGTTTTTGGGGTAACGGTGAAGGGTCCGCCCCCATCGGTTAACAGTAAATTTTAAAACCTATTCCTACTTACTGACCATATTCGTAATCTACTCCCGAATACCATTCATTTGAGTCCCATATTGTCATGATCGTCAAATAAACCTATTTTAAGGGGTTTTAGGGCTGTGGCGGCCCCCCAGGTACTAAGACCCAACTTTGATTACGAAATTCGTACTCTACTCTTGAATACCTTTCATTTGAATCCCATGTTGTCCTGATCGGTCCACTTTTATTTTTGAGTAGTACTTTTGGGTAAGGGGGAGGGTCCGCCCCCCTCGCGATATCAAAAAATTATATAGCCTATGTTTCCTTCCAGACCAACCTTTACAATCTGTGAAGGTAATCGGCTTAGCCGTTTTTGAGTCTATACGGAACCAACAAACAAACACAAATTGAATTTTATATATAAGACATAAAATTTATAGAGTTCATACTAAGTCGACTATTTCTGCCTTTACCAGCATTTACTTCCTTTCTAAGAAACACTTGTCCAACACTTGGCATTGCAAAAAAGCGAAAGCATTTTATTAAACTCTTGAATACAATTAATTTGCAAATTTAATTAGTTAATAATAAATAATAATAAAACAAATGGAAACAGCCCCCCCAGTATGGCGATTAAGTTTATGGTCATGCTTTTAGTCATGTAAAATAATAAGAAAAGTAAATGAAACTAATAAAGCCACGATTATGCTAAGCTCTCCATAACTAACAAAATGGCCATCAAAAATCTATAAAAACAAATGGTGGTGACCACAATGCACAGAAAACTATGCATTTTTAATTTCCTATATACAGACAATAAAAATACCTCGGCAAGCTTTTGAGATATCTTCCAAATCCCAAGTAATGACAGTTGAGGTATTTGACCAGTTTTGTTGGTGTTTTACAGTTTTTCAACACCCAAGTTAGTCACATCCTTTTAAAGAGAGTTTTTTTTTTGTACATTCCATTTTCTTTCCAATTTTAATTTTTTTTTTTTTTGAGAAACTGGTCCACTTTATGGTTTGTTTCTATTATTCCAGTGGGCATTGTCTTGTGCCTGGGTAATGGACATTTCAAAGGACTTTTTGCGACATTTACATACGCACCTGGTACAATTGTCTCTGTAACGTTTTTATAAATGGCTAGTGCAACGTATTTCCATACCAAATGCTGTGAACGGACGCGACCATTACGATTGCTTGGAACCAACACAAATAGTTTTTGCCCATAAATAATAGATACACTTGACACAACAATTTTCAAATGTCATCGAATGACTAGCGCTGGCGATGAAGCGGAAGTGTATTGAAATGATAAATAATGAACTGTATTCGAGATGCCGGGCAAAATATGAGACGAACAAGAAGCTTAGGATGGTCTTTAAAAAGTGCAGAAATATAAAAGTGAATATGCTTAAGAAGGAAAAATGCGGCAAAAAGAAATTACCCTTTCTAAACCCTTTCAATGTTGGCTGTAGTTCCTTGCAATGACCGATCCATAATATCGATGTAGTCGGCATAGGCAAAGGTTATTATACCCACCACCGTAGGTATATTCATTTAGTCATTCCGTGTGCAACACATTGTAACATCGATTTCCGACCCTACAAAGTATATATATATTTCGGATCGTCGTAAAATTCTAAGACGATTTAGCGATGTCCGTGTGTCTGTCCATCTGTCCGTCCGACTGTTGTAATCACTCTAAAGCCTTCAAAAATTGAGATATTAGGCTAAAATATGGTACAGATACGTCTTTTTGATCCACGCAGGCTAAGTTCTTGAACGGACCAAATCGGACCATATTTGGATATAGCTGCTATATAGACCGACCTACCGATAAAGGGTCTAATACTCATAAATATTTTATTTTTTATTTATTTTATATTTTATTTATATATTTTATGTCATATATACCGATCTGCCGATAAACATTCTGTAGCCCATAAAAGCTTTATTCGTTACCCGGTTTCGCTGAAATTTGAAACGGTGAGGAGTCTTAGGCCTCCCGACATAGGACCCAAATATGGTTCAAATCGGAATGTTTGGGTTCAAACTAAGGGTTTTGCCTTCCGAAATAAAACATAGGAAGTTTTATGTTTAAAATTCAAATGTGGTGGTGATTGTTTATTGTGATGTTCTTTTCTATGTTATTTAAATTCATTAGTTATAAGTAGATCGTAGTGTTTAAGTAGCAAATATTTAGGTTTAGATAGCACAATTCATAGATTTAAGTAGCAGTAGTAAGTAGATTAAAATTTAAATTATGAGTATAGTTGATTGTAGTAGATAGACATTGTATTTAACAGGTGGGGGGTTTGCAATATTAGAATTAGTTGGTGTTGTATGTTGTGTCCCGCACTTATGGTTGTTGTGATGTTGCAATTGTGGGTCGAGTGTAGATTTGGTTTTTGAGTCGGTTGTTATTGTGTCACTTTGTATCTAAAATGTTAAATATATTAGTTCACTGTTTCAAAGTTTATTGTTGCAATGTTCACTCTAGTTATATATGTTTGTATGTATGTTCACTTTTTACTTTTCACTTCACTTGGGTTTTCACTTTGAGGGGGAGAGAATACGATGCGCGGGTTTGAGATTTAAAACGAGACTGATCTTTTTTCTGGTTGTTGCTTGTCACTTGGACCCCGCGAAAACGGTCAACTTTCCAAGCTACAAGCAACAATTCCAGGTAAACAAATATGAAATCAAGGCGGAATCAGCGATTAAGAACTTACTTCAATGTACCGTTATGCACAGTGGGTCATGTGCATACGTGAACGCATGTCTGCACATGGGTGCACATGACTTCATGTTCAAACGTACCTTGAACATTCTCCCCCTCCAAGTGACGAAGTGACATCTTACCTTTTTAATCCTGGTTTCTTGCCTGTGAGGTGACTGGGCCGACGAACACGTATCCCCAATCTGTCTCCTGGGCGAAGACGGCTCCCAATCCGGGTTGTACAACACCACTCCTCCGGAGGTGGGCGTAGGCATCGGCCCCTACCTCTACATCGATTGGTTCGTTGCCTCTAGGGTCAGCATCTGCCAAAGAAAGGGATCTTAGGCTGCTTGTGGGGTCGGGAATGATGGGATCTGAATAGGGTCGTCGCGGCAAATCCCGGGTCACCACTGCCCGGATGGTATACATGGTCCTCCTCGACGCATGCCTTGACCGAAGTCTTATTGTTGCCAGACGGTGCCCTCTGCGCTCTCTCGTTGGTATCCCCAGGCGAGTTACTGTGGCTGCCGCGATTCGGGTGATGGTCGATGCCTGGCACAAAAGTACCCGTACCCCAGCCCAATCGTCCTGCTCCTCGGGTGCCAATTCCACCATCGCCGTGGGTACAAAAACAGTGGCCCGGCTGTAAGGTATCTCGACCGGGGGAGGGCCTTGGACGATGGGCATCTGGTTGGCTGGTTCGATTGCAAGTTGCCGTGGGTTGGCAATCTCCATTGGGGGCGGGCTGTAGCTGCCATATGTCTCCCTAAGCTGTGGGGCTCCATGCAGCATTGTGTGATGGCGGTAGTCGCATGTTCGGCAGGCAGTGACCACGGGGCAGTCTGGGGCCAGATGGCTGCGCGCCAGACAGTTCCGACAGTAACTCCGTCTCTCAACTGTCTCGTATCTCTGATACGGTGTCATTTGCCGGAACCGCGGGCATGACCGTATGGCGTGGTCCTCCTGGCAGAGGCCACAGGCATACTGCCAAGATGCGGGGCGATACCTGGGTTCCCGTGGGTCGAAGCGAGGGCGTGTGGGTCTGGCGGGTCGTGGGGACTCTGGGCGAGGTAAATATCCGGCCATTATCTGTAACCAAATTCTCGTGAGTACCGTGTTTTGATGTGATTATGAATTGCTAGGGGTGTCTGAGAATAATTTGACAATCTTAGTTATGGGTCGACTGACTATGCCATTGGAAGTTCGAATATCTACAACTCGAGTGTTCTGATCAACACCGGGGTATGTTTTAAAAACTCGTCCTAACTTCCACTCGGTGGGATATCTCTCATCCCTGATGACAACTAAATCATTGACCTGTATGTTATCTTGCTGATACTTCCATTTGTATCTACGGTGAAGCTCATTTAAGTACTCTGACTTCCACCTCTGACAAAAGTTTTGGGATATAATCTTTAATCTCTTCCACCGATTTGCAAGCGTTATGTCCTCCTCTGAGATGTCGGGTTCTGCCGGGGTCAAAAGGGAAGAGCCTATAAGGAAGTGAGCTGGGGTCAAGGGTGCTAAATCGTTAGGGTCTTCAGAAGCTGGGCTAAGGGGTCGTGAATTGAGGCAGGCCTCGATACGTGCCAATATGGTTGACAGTTCTTCGAACGTGAAGTTCATTTTGGGCATAGACTTCTTAAGGTGTATCTTGAATGATTTAACTCCTGCCTCCCACAATCCCCCCATATGGGGAGCTCCTGGAGGAATAAATTTCCACTCTAAATTCTGATGAGCATGTTGCTGAATGGCGCTGCTCTGTAAACTTTTCATAAACTCTTTCTGATCTTTCTTGAGCATTTCTGCTGCGCCTATAAAATTCTTTCCATTGTCGGAATATATCTTTTCTGGGCACCCTCTCCTTCCTATGAAACGAGCTAATGCCGCCAGAAATGATTGAGTCGATAAATCACTTGTTGCTTCTAAGTGGATGGCTTTTGTCGCAAAACAAACAAATATGCAGATATAACCCTTGGTTATTAAACACGCTCGTGCTGTTAAGCTTTTGATTCCGAAGGGTCCTGCAAAATCTACCCCTGTATTCGTAAAGGGTCTGGATAAAGTAGTACGCTCGGGTGGAAGAGATGACATAATTTGGGTCTGAGTCTTTAATCGATATAGGGTACAAACTCTGCAATTGTGTATAACTTTCTTGATCAACTGTTTCAATCTGAATATCCAAAACTCCGTACGGATGAGCCGGGTCATAAGTTGATTGCCTCCGTGCATTGAGACTTTATGAACAAATTCCACTAGAAGGAGTGCAAATCGCGAATCATATGGGATTAAGATTGGATGACGTTCGCTGTACGTCAAAGCTGGCGATTGAACTAAACGACCATTGGATCTAATTACTCCTTTTCTATCTATGAAGGGGTTGAATGGTAAAAGACTACTTCTAGGTGAAAGCCTTTTCTTTTGGGTCAAAGAACTGTATTCCTCAACGAAGTAATGTTTCTGAGTTGCCACTATAAGACGCATCTTTGTGTCTATGAGCTCTGGGCTGGTTATTTCTTGCGATGAAATTTTAAGTGAGGATCTAGTTGAACCTGTGTTACGCCAGAACCTAACTGCGTAAGACAAAACACGATATGCTCTAGCTAAAGACGAAAATCGAGTCAAAGGGTCATCAAAAGTGCCTGTTGCGAATACTTTAACTTGTTTTGCTTCAAGATTAGTGTCTGTATTAACTCGGTCTTGCGGCCACTGATCATGCGGCAATTTGAGCCACTGGGGTCCCGTCCACCATAAATTATGAGCTATTAAGTCGTCAGGAGAACAGCCACGACTTGCTACATCTGCAGGATTATATTCTGAGTCAACATGTTTCCAATTCTCACCGCCGACGTTCTCTAATATCTCTGAAACCCTGTTACCAACGAAAGCGCTCCATGAGCATGGTGGCTTTTGTAGCCAGGCTAGAACGATTGTAGAGTCGGTCCAGAAATGGGTCGTAAACTTTGATAATTGAAGCTTAGGCACAATGGCATTTGTTAACTTTGACAACATAACTGCACCGCATAATTCTAACCTTGGCAGAGAGATTTTCTTAACTGGGGCTACTCGGGTCTTGGCTGCTAGAAGAAAAGTGTCTACAGTTTTATCGATGTGTTCAACGCGTATATAAATTGTGGCTGCATATGCGCTTTCTGACGCGTCGCAGAATCCATGTATTTCCACAATACTAGCAGGTGTAAACCGAACCCATCTTGGTATCGATACAGTGTCTATAGAATGGCTACCTCTCACAAAGTTATTCCAGTTCATTTGAGTCACTGGCTTCAACGAGTCGTCCCATTCTACCTTATCTAGCCAAACCTGTTGCATGATTAACTTGGCTACAACTATTACTGGCGCTAACCATCCACATGGGTCGAAAAACTTTGCTATCGTTGATAATACTTCTCGCTTGGTGCTCATTTGCTTTTCTTCAACTGTAGGGGCCGTAAAAGTGAAATTATCACCTGATATATTCCAACGAATTCCTAGGGTCTTTGTCGAAGAAGCTTCGGAAATATTTAACCAATCTATTGGAAGAAGCATGTCTTCATTTAAATCCTTTAACAAACGTGTGTCATTTGACGCCCATTTTCTTAGCTCGAAACCAGCTGATTCTAATGCGGAGGCTAATTCCTTCCTAGCTGCTGTAGCTTCTTCTATGGAGTGTCCGCCCGCTAATACATCATCGACATATAAATTTTCTTTAATAATTCTTGATCCTAACGGATGAGAATCTTTCACGTCTTCTGCTAACTGGAGAAGGGTCCTAATCGCTAAAAATGGGGCGCAATTTATGCCGAAGGTAACAGTTAAGAGTTCGTAATCCTCAATTGGGTGGTTTTCTGATTTACGAAAGAGAATTCTTTGAAAAGCTGTTTGATTGGGGTCTACTAAGATCTGACGATACATTTTTGTCACGTCTGCATTGAAGACGTACTTAAAAAATCTCCATTTCAACACTTGTAGCACAAGGTCTTGCTGAAGTATGGGTCCTGTATGTAAGATATCGTTAAGACTTTTCTTGTTTGATGTTGGGCTAGATGCGTTAAAAACCACTCTAAGTTTTGTGGTAACCCTATCTGGTTTGATAACTGCATGGTGAGGTAAGTAGTAGTGAGGGGTCTTGTATACGCTGTTTGGGTCTACCTTCCTCATGTGTCCTAATTCCAAATACTCTAATATGGCTGCATCATAATGTGCTTTAATATCCGGGGTCTTAGACAACTTTTTCTCCATTCTATGAAACTGTGCCAATGCGATGTTCCTAGATGAACCGATCTCTGAACAGCTTTTAAAAGGTAAAGTTACGATATATCTCCCCGCCTCATTACGTCGTGTTGTATTTTTGTAATTATTTTCGCAATAAATATCTTCTGCTGACCTCAAAACCTTTTTTGGGGTCTCTTCCACCTCCCAAAAGCGAGTGATTATCTTTTCTAATGATGATGCACTATAAAGTGTGATTTGTCTGTCGGATTTAGGGTCTTCCGTAATGGGTCCTCCTATGATCCACCCAAAAACGGTGTCCTGCGCTATAAGTGATCCAAAGGATTTCATAGTACCGCCTTTTGTGAATATAAGGGGTCCAATATCTAATCCGATTAACATGTCCACGGGTCGACTTTCAAAGAATCGGGGGTCCGCGAGACTAAGGTGTGCAAAATCTCCAAATTGATTTTGCCTTAAATTGTGTGTTGGTAAATGAGAAGGTAGGGTCTTTAAGACTGGTGCCCAAACCTCCAGCTCAAAACTAGGATTTACTCGTGAGCAAAGATTGAAGACGCAAGCTTTTGTCGATGTTTCAGAAACTGCGTCGCTTAAACCTGTGACGTGAATTAAATTCTTAACTGTTGGAAGTTGCAATTTGTTTCTAATTTTTTCTGATATGAAAGTTGATTGTGACCCAGGATCGATGATTGCCCTGGCATCATATCTATGTCCTCTAGATTTGATTTGAACTATTGCTGTGAACAAAAGTGTCTCTTTGGGTTGCGGAGTGGGTCTGATTTCCTGAAGTGTCAAAGTCGTTGAACAAGGTGCTTCTAAACAAGGTGTGGACTGTATATTTGGCGATACCGATGGTTGTACTAGGGTGGTTGAAGCGGCAGCACTGGTACTAGGGCGTGCGTATTCGCTAACCGGTTGAGCTAGGGTGGTAGGATCAGTAGCACTGGTGCTAGGTCGTGCTTCCTGTCTACCGGGTTGAACTAAAGTGTTGAGAGCGGCAGCACTGGTGCTAGGTCGTGCTCCGCCTCGTTGGTGTGTGCCTGTTGTAGGGTACTGGCTCTGGTTGCCTTTATGTATCAAACTGTGGTGTCGTTGACTACATTCCCTACAACTAAAACGACTTTTACACTCCCTGACTCCATGATCCGAAGAAAGGCAGTTATAGCAAAGATGACCTGTCTTAACAATGTTTATTCGATCGTTGATCGACCTTTCTAGAAATTGAGGACATTCTCGCAAAGAATGATTGGATTTACAAAGTTGACAAACCGGTTTGTTATTCTGAGCATTATAGTGTGATTGTGTGTTGTTGCTGGGTCTTGAGCCCGTGTTCTTGAAATTGGGATTTACATTTGTTTGAAAACTATTAACTCGCTTTTCCCGCTTATCGTACTCCGATCTGGGTTGATTATATCTCGAATATTGTGGCTTGATATTGCCGACTGATTCTAGGGTCTTGAATTTATGGGTCAAAAATACATCTAGTTGATTCCACGATGGAAGAGACGAACAATCTGCTAGGCTGCTTTCGAATTCTTCTAAAAATATTCTTGGTAGTTTGGTTGACACAAGATAAACTAAGATTGGGTCCCATCCCCCCGTTTCTACTTCAAGGGTCTGTAAAGTTTGGGTACAACTACCTATAGTGCGCTGTAATTTCTGGATTGTTGACGCGTTATCAACGGAAACCGAAGGTAAATTAAAAAGAGCTCGCAATTGCTCATTTACCTGCATGCGTTTATTTTCGTACCTATGAACGAGATTTCTCCACGCTATGTCGAAACCCTCATGGGTCAGTGGAACATTGGAAATTATTTCGCGGGCTTCTCCTGCTGTTTTCTGGGTTAAGTGAAACAACTTCTCGACTTTACTTAATTTTGAATTGTTAATGTAAATTGCTGAAAATAAGTCCCTAAAGGTGGGCCATTCGCGATATCCCCCTTTAAAAACATCTGTGTCACAGGGCGGCAATCTTAGAGCTGGTGAAAAATCATTATTGTCTCGCTGTTGGGTCATCGATATTCTCTCCTGTTTTTCTTGATCTTGTTGCTCGTTAAGGGCCAAAATTTCTCCGTTAAGAGAGCTTAAACACCGTTTATAAGTTTCTAGTGCCTGTTTGTAATTATTTCGAAGTTTAGTTTTATCTATAGGTGTCTCATCCTTTTCCGGAATGCGGTCCCTACAATCTAAGTATGCCTTCTTGATTTGATCCCATAAAGAATTGAGTTCTACCCGCGTGATTTCTAACGAATGTATATTATCATCTGACTTAGCCGCGGAGTAAACGCTTTCAAAATCTACTAAATCATTCACACAGTTTACAAATTTTTCGCGTAAATTCTTATCCATTTTGTAATTGGCTTGTATATGTTTTAAATAGGTTCAAAAACTATAAAACCACGGAAAAATCTACAACAAAATGTCCAAAAAAACTGGTTATTTGTAGAAATCAAATCTATTTCTAAAAAACCTAATGCGAAGAAAAAAATGTGTGTCTTGATGATGGGTCAAATATCTAAGGGTCAAACCTGAAACTTTTTACAAAATTCGTAATAAATGTTTTATCTGGGTCACTAGAAAAAAAACAGGTTAATATTTCTGATGATATCGATTATACAATAGCCGCAAAAAATTGTAAGAAAAATTTTCCTTTCAAATCGCAATACACCAGCAATTTAATTCCGCTCGAATTAAAGTTGCAAAAAAAAAAAAATTTATTTTTCTCCAAAAAAAATTAAACTTTCACTTTTCAAAATTTGGCATACAGAACTAGATGATTCTTTACAATAATACTGCTTTGACTCGTTGGGTCAATTTGCTTTCTGTATAAAAAACAACAAAGGATTGCACAAACAACCACAGTCCTTTCCGACCGTTTCCACTTAAATTTGTGCAATAGAATGAAGTTTTAAAATTTCGAAGACAAATGAGGCCAGCACGCAATATTATTTTCGTTATTTCTCACACAAAAACAATTCTTGATAAAAAAAACTTCTTCTTTTCTAAAAGCACTTCGATTTTTCTTAGACACTTTTCCTTTTCTTTATAAAAAATTTCAACAAAAAATCTCGTGGATGTCTGTCCCGAAAATCCTACACACTGCCTTGAAAGTAGGGTCTGCTATATTGGGTCAAATTCACTTGGATCAAATTAATTTGGGTCAAAATTAATCAGACAACCGAATTAGCGATTCATAATCAGAAAACGATCAAAAACAATATTAAAGTACGCTGGGTAAATGTATGAACTTTTCCTTTTTTGAAAAAAAGGTTATGTATGACGTAATACCCAAGCGCACTTTAATAGAAAAACAAAATGGTACTCACTTTGAAGCTTCTTTTTTGATGTGTGTGTATGTGTGTGTGTGTGTAGGTGGGCGCTTGGCTTGGGTCCAGAATTGTGTGTTGGCGCCTTTTGCAATTTTTGTAGCTTTGTGTCGTTAGAGTCTTGGATTTTGTTGTTTTAGTGTTTTTGATTTGATGAAGTTTTGGGAATTTAACCGTTGTAGCGGGTTTTTCCGTTTTTATCCCAGAGCGTAGATTTTGTTTTTGTGTTTTTACACGGAACGCACGAATTTGATTTTGTTGGAGTTTTTTGAAAATGCACAATATTTTATGTTTGATAGAAAAAGAAAGAATTAGTTTGGGATAAAATTTACAAATTTATCGAGCAACCCATAATTCTGTTTTAACACTCTAATTTGTGTTTTAAGTTAAAATACTGAAAAATTTATGATTTTTAGAGAAAAAAATTTTTCAAAATATGTAGAAAAAAATTAACATAAATTTTTGGGTTGGACGATAAATTGTTAAATTTTTCAATTTTTTAGCTCTTTTTTATCATTTTAACACAAAGAAACTTCTTTCAACAATTTAAAATTTTTTGATTTTTTATAATTTTTGAAATTCCACTTTTTTCCACTTCTGTTCCACTGTGCGGGTCACTTTACGTTTTTTGGGTCACTGTAACACTTTTCTAATGGTTTATAACAAAATTTAATTAATTTTTGCAAATTACAAATTTAATTTAATTATTTTTATTTTCTTCGGGTCACCCTGTTGATTTAATTATCTTTTATTTTGTATGAGTCTTCTTGTCCTTTGCAACTGTGTTATTCTTTTTTTTTTGTTTATTTCTTTTTGATACCGCTTTGGTTGGATTATTTTATCAAGAAATTAATAAAATAAATCCAGAAAACAAATTATGGGTTTCCGAAGCCGCTTAATAAATAAAAAAATTATTTTTTTTTTTGTGTTGCTTTTAATAACTATGGTCAAATTCCTTTTATATGTGTTTTGTGACTTGTTTTATGTTGGCCGTCCGTCCATACGTGTCTGTATGTACGGTTGTGTGTAACCAACCCTTTTTTCGCACTTTTCTCTATTACTTTTGCTTTTAATTGGTGGGTCACTGCACTTTTGTTGTTGCGAATTTTTTGTGTTTCGGTCACTGGGTCTTTTGAAATGAAAATGAATTATTTTTGGGCAGAAAACAGAAAATTTTTTTTGATTTTTGGTTTTTTAATTATTTAAAAAAACCACTTATCCGGTTCGAAGGACCAAATGTTTGGGTTCAAACTAAGGGTTTTGCCTTCCGAAATAAAACATAGGAAGTTTTATGTTTAAAATTCAAATGTGGTGGTGATTGTTTATTGTGATGTTCTTTTCTATGTTATTTAAATTCATTAGTTATAAGTAGATCGTAGTGTTTAAGTAGCAAATATTTAGGTTTAGATAGCACAATTCATAGATTTAAGTAGCAGTAGTAAGTAGATTAAAATTTAAATTATGAGTATAGTTGATTGTAGTAGATAGACATTGTATTTAACAGGTGGGGGGTTTGCAATATTAGAATTAGTTGGTGTTGTATGTTGTGTCCCGCACTTATGGTTGTTGTGATGTTGCAATTGTGGGTCGAGTGTAGATTTGGTTTTTGAGTCGGTTGTTATTGTGTCACTTTGTATCTAAAATGTTAAATATATTAGTTCACTGTTTCAAAGTTTATTGTTGCAATGTTCACTCTAGTTATATATGTTTGTATGTATGTTCACTTTTTACTTTTCACTTCACTTGGGTTTTCACTTTGAGGGGGAGAGAATACGATGCGCGGGTTTGAGATTTAAAACGAGACTGATCTTTTTTCTGGTTGTTGCTTGTCACTTGGACCCCGCGAAAACGGTCAACTTTCCAAGCTACAAGCAACAATTCCAGGTAAACAAATATGAAATCAAGGCGGAATCAGCGATTAAGAACTTACTTCAATGTACCGTTATGCACAGTGGGTCATGTGCATACGTGAACGCATGTCTGCACATGGGTGCACATGACTTCATGTTCAAACGTACCTTGAACACGGAATATATTTAGATATAGCTGGCATATAGATGGATCTCCAAATAAAAGGTCTGAAGACCATAAAAGCATTATTTTTGACCGATATCGCTGAAATTTGAAACAGTGGGTAGTTTTCTGCCTCCCAACTTAGGACCCAAATATGTTCAGATCGAACTATTTTTAGATATAGCTGCCATATAGACCGATCTGCCGATAAAGGGCTTGAAGCCCATGAAAGCTTTACCTATTACCCGATTGTTTTGAGCCTTCCAATATCTGTCTTAAATATGGTTCGGATCGGAATATATTAGATATAGCTGCCATACAGACCGATCTCCTGATAAAGAGTATGAAGCCCATTAAAGCATTATTTTTTTTATCCGATTTCGCTGAAATTTGCCGAATTTGGGTGCATAGGTTATCCAATTTTCACCGGATTGTGGCGAAAGCGGGTTTACGTATATACCCGAGGTGGTGGATATCCAAAGTTCGGCCCGGCCGAACTTAATGCCTTTTTTTCAACCGATTTGGCTGAAATTTTGCAATGTGAGTTTTTCTATGACCCTTAACATAAGGGCCAAGTATGGCCAAAAAATCCTGATATAGATCCCATATAAACCGATCTCTCGATTTACTTTTTTGAGCCTCAAGAGGGGGTAGTTAAGGTTAAAGTGGCAGTCTGCCATCGTCACTTGGACGTTTTCGTCCATTGTGATATCTCAGAAAAAAGATGCCTTCTAGTTCCTACCATTTAACCGTACAAAAAGCTTTAAAAAGACCAACAACTTACGAATGTTCACATCAGACTGAAAGTGGAACTCCTTCTAACTGTCAGTGAGGTATACACATACAGCTGATGATCTATGGTCTCTTCTTCGTCGATGTCCTCACAGACCACAAGTCGGAAGATCGGTATATGGCAGCTATATCCAAATGTAAACCGATTGTGGATATATTTTTAACAGGGACTTTGATGAGCCTATCACAACTCACTGTGACAAATTCCATTGCAAATAGGTTATCAAATGATGCCAAGAACTTTAATAGGGAGATCGGTCTATATGGGGGCTATACTATGATATAGTCCGATATAGCTTTGAAATTAACCTGCCTATGGACAAAACAAGTGAAAAGGCATTAAGTTCGGCCGGGCCGAACTTTGGATACCCGCGGGCATATATGTAAACCACCTTTCATCAAATCCGGTGAAAATTGCATACGTTATGTCCCATAGCAGTTATATTGAAACATGTTCCGATTTGGACCAAAAACTAATAACTACAAGTCATTGCTCAATTGTGCGTAACAAAATATTGGTCTTTTTAGTAGCTGTATCTAAAAATAAACCGATCTGAACCATATACGACACGGATGTCGAAAAGCCTAATATAAGTCAATGTCCCAAATTTCAGTGAAATCGAAATCAAAATGCGCATTTTATGGGGCCAAGACAGCTATATCCAAATCTGGACCGATTAAGGCCAAGTTGCAGAAAAAATATCGAAGAGCCTCACACAACTCACTGTCCCAAATTTCGGCGAAATCGGACAATAAGTGCGCCTTTTATGGACCTAAAACCTTAAATCGAGGGATCGGTCTATATGGCAGCTACATGCAAATCTGGACCGATCTGGACCAAATTAAAGAAAGACGTCGAGGAGCCTAACACAACTCACAGTCCCAAACTTCAGCAAAATCTGATAATAAATGTGGTTTTTATGGGTCCAAGACCCCAAATCGGCAGATCGGTCTTTATGGCAGCTATATCCAAATCTGCACCGATCTGGACCAAATTGACGAAGGATGTTGAAGAGCCTAACACAACTCACTGTCTTAAATTTCAGCAAAATCGGATGATAAATGTGGTTTTAAGGGCCTAAGACCCTAAATCGGAGGATCGGTCTATATGGCAGCTATATTCAAATCTGGACCGATCTGGGCCAAATTGACAAAAGATATCAAAGAGCCTAACACAACTCACTGTCTTAAATTTCAGCAAAATCGGATGATAA
Organism: Stomoxys calcitrans; assembly: GCF_963082655.1. Lineage (NCBI taxonomy): Eukaryota > Metazoa > Arthropoda > Insecta > Diptera > Muscidae > Stomoxys > Stomoxys calcitrans. The sequence goes on along the minus strand of NC_081553.1, from coordinate 44,169,543 downwards.
ATGTGGCTTTTATGGGCCTTAGACCCTAAATCGAAAGATCGGTCTATATGGCAGCTATATCCCAATCTGCACTGATCTGGGCCAAATTGACGAAGGATGTCGAAGAGCCTAACACAACTCCCTGTCTTAAATTTCAGCAAAATCGGATGATGAATGTGGCTTTTATGGGCCTAAGACCCTAAATCGGAGGATAGGTCTATATGGCAGCTATATCCAAATCTGGACCGATATAGGTCAAATTGGCGAAGAATATCGAAGGGCCTAACTCATTGCCCTAAATTTCAGCAAAATCGGATAATAAATGTGGCTTTTATGAGCCTAAGGCCCAAAATCGACCGATCGGTCTATATGGGGGCTATATCAAGGTATAGTCCGATATAGGCCATCTTGGAACTTAACCTGTTTATGAACAAAAAAATAATCTGTGCAATGTTTCAGCTCAATATCTCTATTTTTAAAGACTGTAGCGTTATTTCAACAGACAGACGGGCAGACGGACGGACATGTCTAGATCGTCTTAGATGATCAAGAATATATATACTATATAGGGTCGGAAATTGATATTTCGATGTGTTGCAAACGGAATGACAAAATGAATATACTCCCATCCTTCGGTGGTGGGTATAACAAGAATCTTTTCAAAGTTAAAGCTTAAAATCATTATTTTTATACCCACCACAACAGGATGGGGTGTATACTAACCTAGTTATCCCATTTATAACACATCGAAATATTGATCTAGGAACCCATAAAGTATATATATTCTTGCTCGTCTCGACATTCTGAGTCGATCTAGCTAGCTGCTTTGAAATTTGCAAATACTTAATATTGATATATGTCGTTGGGGATTGCAATTGGGCCATATCGGTTCAGATTGGGATGTAGTTGCCATATAAACCGATCTTCCGATTTGACTTCATGAGCCTCTGGGAACCTCAGTTTTATCCGATTTGGCTGGAACTTTGCACAAAGTGTTCTGATATAACTTTCAACAACTGTGCAAAGTACGGTCTAAATCGGTCAAAAACCTGATATAGCTGCCATATAACCCGATCTCCCCATTTGACTTCTTGAGCCCCTGGAAACTGAATTATTGTCAGATTTGGCTGACATTTAGCACATATTGTTTAATTATAACTTTCAACAACTGTGCCAAGTGCGGTCCAAATTCATCAAGAACGTGATATAGCCCCCATATAAACCGATCTCCTGAATTGATTTCTTGAGCCTCTGGAACCCGCTATTTTCATCCGATTCGAGGTTTGACAGAAGTTTGGTATGTAGAATAATATTATACCCTTCAACTAAACTAATTTTGTAAACATTTTTAGAAGAAGCCATGGTGGTGGGTTCTGAGATTTTTTTGTTTATGTATTTTCTTAATCTTTCTGTGCTGAATTTCAATAAAATCGAAACATAAATCAAAGTAAAGTAAATAGTTTAAACGAACCAATCATCTGAACCGATTTCCTTCAATTTTGGAATTTTTCTTTTTCTACACTATAAATCATATTTGCTGAATTTCATGGCCTGTCCATAGATTTAAACGACACTTTTGAGGTCAAATCCCCCACTGTGCGTCGTGTGGCAGTGCAGCATATCTTTGGGAAAAAGTTTTTACATGGCATTATTCATTACAAATGTAATGAATAATGCTATCACCTTCATTAGGAGGTGATAACCAAGGCTGAAATTTTTTTCTCATGTTCTCGCCAAGCTTCGAACCCACGCCTTCGTCGTCATAAGCGGACATGCTAAACGCTACAGTGGCCTCATTAAGCTTTGACTTGAATCGGATAGCACTCATTGATACATGAGAAGTTTGCCCCTGTTCCTTAATTGAATGTTTATGGGCAAATTTGCAAATTTGCCATCATTGTGAGGCAATGATCTGCCAATACAATTTTATTGTACAATGGGATATACCGATAACGAGGAATCATCTTCCGAATTGCCCATTCTACTCATTTTAAAACAAATAGGCACAAACAAATTCAAGAAAGGCACAAATATTCGCCACTAATGCTTCATGTTTTAAAAATTGGTAATAAATGGATGTTCCTATGTTACTACAAGCAATCCCCATACATTTATTAAATAAGCAAGTGTTTAAAACTATGCTAGTATTTTAGTATTGCCCTATAACAAACTTCTTTCAAACTTAAATTTATGAGCCACTCACTCTCTTCTCCCGATATGTGTCCTCTGTGGATTAAATGATTTTTTTTTTTAATTGTTTCTAAAGCTTTTTCGGCATTGTCATTAAAGAATTTATTGCTCAAACAAATTTAAATGGTAGTGGAAAGACAAACCTAAAACTAAGCAAGAGCGTGCTTAGTTCGGCCGGGCCGAATCTTATATACCCTCCACCATGGATCGCATTTGTGGAGTTCTATGCGCCGAATCTCTTTTCAGGCAAACAAAGAATATTGAATCAGAACTGTTATGCTATTGGAGCTATATCAAGTTATAGTCCGATTCGGACCATAAATGAATGCCGAACATTGTAGAAGTCATTGTGTAATATTTCAATTCATTCGGATAAGAATTGCCCCTTGTAGAGGCTCAAGTAGCAAAATCGGGAGATAGGTTTATATGGGAGCTGTATCAAGCTATTGATCGATTCCAACCATATTCGACACGTATGTTGAAAGTCATAAGAGAAGCCGTTGTTCAAAATTTCTACTAAATCGGATGAGAATTGCGCCCTTTAGAGGCTCAAGAAGTCAAGACCCCAGATCGGTTTATATGGCAGCTATATCAGGTTATGTACTGATTTTCGCCGTACTCAGCACAGTTATTGAATGTCATAACCGAACACCTCATGCAAAATTTTAGCGAAATCGGATGAGAATTGCGCCCTCTAGCGGCTCAAGAAGTCAAGATCCAAGATCGGTTTATATAAAAGCTGTACCTGATTATGAACAGATTTCAATCATACTTAACACAGTTGTTGGAAGTGATACCAAAACACTACGTGCAAACTTTCAATCAAATCGGACGAGAATTACGCCCTCTAGAGGCTCAAGAAGTCAAAATCCAAGATCGGTTTATATGACAGCTATATCAAAACATAGACCGATTTGAACCATACTTGGCGCAGTTGTTGGAAGTGATACCAAAACACTTCGTGCAAAATTTATGTCAAATCGGATAAGAATTACGCCCTCGAGAGGCTCAAGAAGTCAAGACCCAAGATCGGTTTATATGACAGCTATATCAGAAAATGGACCGATTTCAACCATACTTGGTTCCAACCATATTGATCAATTCAGTCCATATTAGACACGTATGTTAAAAGTCATGAGAGGAGCCGTTGTTCGAAATTTCTACCAAATCGGATGAGAATTGCGCCCTCTAGAGGCTCAAGAATTCAAGATCCCAGATCGGCTTATATGGCAGCTATATCAGGTTATGTACTGATTTGCGCCATATATAGCACAGTTATTGGAAGTCATAACAAAACACCTCATACAAAATTTCAGCCAAATCGGATGAGAATTGCGCCCTCTAGCGGCTCAAGAAGTCAAGGCCGAAGATCGGTTTGTATAAAAGCTACACCAGATTATGAATAGATTTGAATCTAACTTAATACAGTTGTTGGAAGTGATATCAAAACACTACGTGCAAAATGTCAGTCTATTCGGACGAGAATTGCGCCCTCTAGAGGCTCAAGAAATCAAGACCCAAGATCGGTTTACATGGCAGCTATATAAAAACTTGGACCGATTTGGCCCATTTACAATCCCAACTGACCTACTCTAATAAAAAGTATTTTAGCGTGCTTTCGACAGACAGACGTACGGACGGACGGACATGACAATATCGACTTAAAATGACATGATGATCAAGAATATATATAAAGGGTGATTTTTTTGAGGTTAGGATTTTCATGCATTAGTATTTGACAGATCACGTGGGATTTCAGACATGGTGTCAAAGAGAAAGATGCTCAGTATGCTTTGACATTTCATCATGAATAGACTTACTAACGAGCAACGCTTGCAAATCATTGAATTTTATTACCAAAATCAGTGTTCGGATCGAAATGTGTTCATTCACCGTTCAGCGATGAGGCTCATTTCTGGTTGAATGGCTACGTAAATAAGCAAAATTGCCGCATTTGGAGTGAAGAGCAACCAGAAGCCGTTCAAGAACTGCCCATGCATCCCGAAAAATGCACTGTTTGGTGTGGTTTGTACGCTGGTGGAATCATTGGACCGTATTTTTTCAAAGATGCTGTTGGACGCAACGTTACGGTGAATGAACACATTTCGAACCGAACACTGATTTTGGTAATAAAATTCAATGATTTGCAAGCGTTGCTCGTTAGTAAGTCTATTCATGATGAAATGTCAAAGCATACTGAGCATCTTTCTCTTTGACACCATGTCTGAAATCCCACGTGATCTGTCAAATACTAATGAAAATCCTAACCTCAAAAAATCACCCTTTACTTTATGGGATCTCAGACGCATATTTCGAGGTTTTACAAACTGAATGACGAAATTAGTATACTCCCATCCTATGGTGGAGGGTATAAAAACAGGGGCCCCAAAAACAGGCCAATTTCCCTCATCGTTGCGTTTAGTACACATATGTTTTTTTTGTGGAAAAAAGAATACAATAGCAATGGACACTGAGGTGGTGGATAGTTTAGAAAGTTAGCATATGTTAACGAAAGTCTAGGTTCATCCGACCATTATTAAATTAAACGCCGTTCAACCTCTATTTTTAAATACCTAAGCCTTAAGCTAAACTTATAAACTGTTATGAGGGAAACCCCTCTGCTATTGCTATGTATCTGGTGAATGATGAAGTTTTTGATGATTTCTTTAGCTCCTAGAAGATACAACTCTTAACTGATTGTGCCCTTGCGTTTCGTATGATTTTTAAAATTTTATGGGCCCTCGTTAACAAGGCCTTGCAGATCACAACATTCACATGGTGGCTAAGTTATGCTGGTATGCATTTGATAGCTCCGGCTGCTGCATTAAAAAATTGGTAATTAGAAATAAATGAAGTTATTTACGTGCAGCTATTAAATTTTATGACCAAAATTATTAATGGCCATTACTTCATGCATTTTCAAGGTGGTTAGCTCAATGCTACTTGTCTCAACATTAGACTTAATTAAAAGTACAACTCTTAATACAAACATTCATGGTAGAAGCAAGGAGATAATTCTTTCATGTCGAAAGTTGAGTTTAGACTTGTAAGGGTATGAAAGCATAGCAAGATTAAGTTAAGCCGGATAAAAATCCATCAGATAATAGTATAATATATGAACCACCACCATAAAATCGGGGGCGCAACACATCGAAATATTTATCTGTGACCCCATTCTTATATATAACAAGTAAAAGCGTGCTAAGTTCGGCCGGGCCGAATCTTATATACCCTCCACCATGGATCGCATTTGTCGAGTTCTTTTCCCGGCATCTCTTCTTAGGCAAAAAAGGATGTAAGAAAAGAGTTGCTCTGCTATTAAAACGGTATCAAGATATGGTCCGGTTCGGACCACAATTAAATTATATGTTGGAGACCTGTGTAAAATTTCACCCAATTCGTATAAGAATTGCACCCTTTGGGGGCTCAAGAAAATAGAGAGATCGATTTATATGGGAGCTGTATTGGGCTATAGACCGATTCAGATCATAATAAACACGTATGTTGATGGTCATGAGAGGATCCGTCGTACAAAATTTCAGGCATATCGGATAATAATTGCAACCTCTAGGGGTCAAGAAGTCAAGATCCCAGATCGGTTTATATGGCAGCTATATCAGGTTATGAACCGATTTGAACCTTATTTGACACAGTTGTTGAAAGTAAAAATAAAATATGTCATGCAAAATTTCAGCCAAATCGGATAGGAATTGCGCCCTCTAAAAGCTCAAGAAGTCAAATCCCCAGATCTGTTTATATGACAGCTATATCAGGTTATGAACCGATTTCAACCATACTTGGCACAGTTGTTGGATATCATAACGAAATACTTCGTGCAAAAATCCATTCAAATCGGATAAGAATTGTGCCCTCTAGAGGCTCAAGAAGTCAAGACCCAAGATCGGTTTATATGGCAGCTATATCAGGTTATGGACCGATTTAAACCATACTTGGCATAGTTGTTGGGTATCATAACAAAACACGTCGTGCGAAATTCCATTCCATTCGGATAAGAATTGCGCCCTCTAGAGGCTCAAGAACTCAAGACCCAAGATTGGTTTATATGACAGCTATATCAGGTTATGGACCGATTTGAACCATACTTGGCACATTTGTTGGATATAATAGCAAAACACGTCGTGCAAAATTTCATTCTGATCGGAAAAGAATTGCGCAAGCTAGAGGCTCAAGAATTCAAGACCCAAGATCGGTTTATATGGCAGCTATATCAGGTTATGGACCGATTTGAACCATACTTGGCACAGTTGTTGGATATCATAACAAAACACGTCGTGCAAAATTTTATTCCAATCGGATAAGAATTGCGCACTCTAGAGGTTCAAGAAGTCAAGACCCAAGATCGGTTTATATGGCAGCTATATCAAAACATGGACCGATATGGCCCATTTACAATACCAACCGACCTACACTAACAAGAAGTATTTGTGCAAAATTTCAAGCGGCTAGCTTTACTCCTTCGGAAGTTAGCGTGCTTTCGACAGACAGACGGACGGACGGACGGACGGACGGACGGACGGACGGACGGACGGACGGACGGACGGACAGACGGACGGACATGGCTAGATCGACATAAAATGTCACGACGATCAAGAATATATATACTTTATAGGGTCTCAGACGAATATTTCGAGTAGTTACAAACAGAATGACGAAATTAGTATACCCCCCATCTTATGGTGGAGGGTATAAAAATCAATTTGTGTTTGTTTGTATGTTTGTTTGTTCCGTATAGACTCAAAAACGGCTAAACCGATTACCTTGACATTTTCACAGATTGTGTAGGTTGGTCTGGAAGGAAACGTAGGCTATATAATTTTTTGATATCGGGAGGGGGTGGACCCTCCTCCTTACCCCAAAAGCACTACCCAAAAATAAAAGTGGACCGATCGGGACAATGTGGGATTCAAACGAAACGTATATAGGAGTAGAGTACTTGGGTCCAAGCTCCAACCCCTTAAAATAGGTTTATTTGACGATCATGACAATATGGGACTCAAATTAAAGGTATTCGGGAGTAGATTACGGATATGGTCGAGAAGTAGGAATAGCCTTTATAATTTATTGATAACGGAAGGTGGCGGACCCTTCACCGTTACCCCAAAAACACCACCAAAATTAAAATTGGATCGATAAGGACAATATAGGTATCAAATGAGAAGAATGTGGGAGTAGATTACGAATCTGGTATAGAAATTCATGTCGAAGTATGGGGGGTAACCCCACTCTCACAAAAACGCCCAAAATGGGCACTTAATCCAATCACGGATCAATGGGACTCGGTTTGTTTGTTCCGTATAGACTGAAAACGGCAGAACCGATTTTCTCAAAATTTTCGCACATTGTGTAGGTTGGTCTGGAAGGAAACATAGGCTATATCATTTTTCGGTATCGGCAGGGGACGGACCCTCCCCCTTAAGCCAAAAACATAACCCAAAATTTAAAATGGACCGATCGAGACAATATAGGTATGGTATCAAATGAAAGATATTGGAGAGGAGAGTACGAATATGGTATTAAAATTTGAGTCAAAGTACCCATCGGGCCGCCCCTATCCCCAAAACTCCCCCAAACAGACATATTGGACGTTCATTACAATATGGAGCTCAAATGAAAGGTATCGGGGAGTAGATTTCAAATCTGGCATATAAAATCAGATCGAAGTAAGGGATGTCACGCCTCCCCTCGAAAACGCCATTAAACCCACTATGACTATATGATACTTGGCTGAACATTTTTCTTAAAATTTTCATATTGGGTTGCCCAAAAATAATTGCGGATTTTTTATATAGTCGGCGTTGACAAATTTTTTCACAGCTTGTGACTCTGTAATTGCATTCTTTCTTCCCTCAGTTATCAGCTGTTGCTTTTAGCTTGCTTTAGAAAAAAAGTGTAAAAAAAGTATATTTGATTAAAGTTCATTCTAAGTTTTATTAAAAATGCATTTACTTTCTTTTAAAAAATCCGCAATTACTTTTTGGGCAACCGGATTGTGTACGTTTTTCTGGAAGAAATCATATGCTTTATAATTTTTAGATATCGGGTGGAGGCGGACCCTCCCTCATACCCCAAGAACCCCAAAAATAGTCCGATGGGCACAATAAGGGTATCACATGAAAGGTATTGGAGACCAGAAATCGAATATGGTATTAAAATTTGGGTCCAAGTACTCAAATGAATGGTATCTGAGAGTAGAAAACGAATTTGATATCCAATTTTGGGAGCCAAGTGTTTTGGGATACGCCCTAAAGCACCCCCTAAACTGAACTTAATTTCCGTTGGGAATAAAGAACGAATTAGATATCTATTTTCGGTACAAAATGCCGGTGGCCGCTCCAGCCCCTAAACACCCTCCAAACGAGCATATTTACCGGCCATGGCAATATGGGGCTCACATTAAAGGGATTTGGAAGTGCAGCACGAATTTGATATCCATCCCCCCCCAAATGAGAACATTACCACCAGGAACCGAGAAGGGGCAAAATCTCACACATCAATGAGTGCTTTCGGATTCAAGTTTAAACTCAATGATAGGGGACCTTTTTTATAGCCGAGTCCGGCAGTGCGACACCACTTTGGGGAAAATTATTTTAATGACCATGCATGGCATTGTACCTAGCAAATCTCGGCAACATTAAGAGGGGATAAACACTGCTTTGTCCGATGTTCTCACCAGGATTCGAACGTGTTCAGCGTCATAGGCTACAATGGCACGAATTCGATATCCACATTCAGGGCGAAGTGTCCCCACTCTAAAAAGATATTAGAGAGTTAAAGAAGACGCAGCGGAGCGGGCCCGGTTCGGCTAATTAAATATATATGTGAATGTACTTAATCGTCTTCACACTTAAGTCGATCCAGCCATATCTGCCCGTCCGCCTGTCTGTGGAAATCACGACAGCGGTCGAACCAATGTAATTCTCTAATTTTAAAGATCGGGCTAAAACTGTGGCTTCTCCAGCCTTAAAAGGCCATATCGGATAAAAAATATATATGGGGGCTATATCTAAATCTGAACCGATTATTATGGAACTTTGTACACATATGAGGACTCTGAAGAAAAAGCTCCATGCAAAATCTTGTAAAGATCGGACCAAAATTGTGCCTGCTACAGCTTTAAAAGTCCATATCGGATGAAAGATATATATGGGAGCTTTATATTAATCTGATCCGATTATGATAAAATTTTGCACACATATTAGGGCGCCACAAAAAGCACTTCGTGCCAAATTTTGTAAAGATCAGACCAAAATTGTGCCTTCTACAGCCTTAATAGATCAAATCGGACGAAAGCTATATATGGCAGCTATATTTAAATCTGAATCGATTTAGATGATATTTTGCACACATATTGGTATGTCATAAAAAGCACTTCGTGCCAAATTTGGTAGAGATCGCGCCAAAATTGTGGCTCTTACAGCCATAAAAGACCATGTCGGCTGAAAGAAATATATGGGAGCTATATCGAAATCTGAACCGATTTTTATGAAATTTTGCACACACATGAAGACCTCAAATAAAATACCGAGTGCCAAATTTTGTGATGATCGAACGAAAACTGTGGCTTCTACAGCCTTAAAAATCCATATCGGATGAAAGATGTATATGGGAGCTATATCTAAATCTGAACCGATTTTTTTCAAAATCAATAGCGTTCATCCTTGGGACAAAAAAGTGGCATATGCAAAATTTCGTGACAATCGGACAATAAATACGACCTGCACTTTGATTACAAAAATACATGGACTCACAGACGGACAGACGGACATGGCTAAATCGAATCAGAAAGTGATTCTGAGTCGATCGGTATACTTATCAATGGGTCTAGCTCTTCTCCTTCTTAGCGTTGCAAACAAATGCACAAATCTATAATAACAGGGTATTACACCACAGTGGTGGTGTAGGGCATAAATAGTGGATTCATGTGACAAATCAAAAGACTTAAGACACATACATTGGTTGTTAAGGTTAAAGGCGTGTTGACCAATATGCGTCTAATTAGAAAGGCCTGTTTGAGATTTGAAAAAATTTTGCTTCCGAAGACAGAAAGACAAAGCTAATAACTAACACCAGGGTGTTTTAACATTCTTAGCATGCAGTCTATTCTACTTTATAGCATCTATGATGATGCCACCCAATATTCCACCTTACATTCATTGGTTCAGCAGGTTTATCTCTGTCACTATCGCTTCAACATTGTAGACATGAAAAATCAGTTTTTCTACATCTAACAATAGATGTTTGTTCTCCTCCTCACAGTTTTAATACAACGCCTTACCGTTTTGCTAAATTTGCACATGAATATCACTTTAAGGTTAAATTGTTATTGTCAACGGCCCTAAGACTGTCTTTATGTGCCAGCATTTTGTATACTTTTTTTTCTCTTTTAAATGAAGATATTTTATAGTTTCCTGCTACATGGAAAGGCGTCCATAAATTATGAATCCAAAAGAGCTGCATGTGAAAACGTAACACTTGGGAGAACGAACCTGCTTGCTGCATTGCCAATGGTGTGCAGAAATGTCTACGTTTCAGTGGAGGCACCGCCACAGGTTGATCTACCAAAAATGGCACATGGGGGAAAACCTGTCTCTCTTTCTGAAGTGGAAAAATCCTCCTCGGCAATCATTTCTCATCTCTAGAGATATGTGAATCACGTTTTTACCATGGCTTGGTTCTTGTGTTTTGTTACTGCTGTAAATTTAACACTTCGACTCCTGCTGATGCTATTGTGGTGTGGTATTGGCTACAAGCCGTTGTTGCCTTTGTAGGAGAACCTCCTGCCCCTCTGTTCGTCTGTCCACTCATACATCCGTGTATCTAGCCAATAATGAGTGATGAAAACATGATTTGTTTCAGTTATTAAATGAATATGCATCGTTTTAGTTAAGTTTAATGCAAACTCAATATTGGCAATATGACCACGCTACGGTCTTCTAAATTGGATCAGGGGTAACGTAATTAGAAGCCAACCAGGTGTCCTTCCTTACAACTCACTTGATAGTTTTCATGAATTTCAATGATGAACATGCACAGTGCAATGCTGGGTGAGCAAAAGTTCAAATCTATAAAGGATTTATTTACATTACAAATTGTATTTTTGTGCTGATTTTGTGCTGAAAATATTACCTTAAAATAAATTTTGAAGCGAATTAGATGTGGAATAAATATACAAATAAATTTGGTATACATAATGCTTGGAAGCGTGGACAAATGGGGGTAAGTTAAAGAAAATGGTGCGATACTGATCTCACTTGAAGGCCACCGGAGCGCAGAGGTTAGCATGCCCGCCTTTGGCGCTAAATGCCTGGGTACGAATCGTGGCGAGAACATCTGAAAACAAGTAAAAAGGCGTTAAGTTCGGCCAGGCCGAACTTTGGATACCCACCACCTCGGGTATATATATAAACCACCTTTCGTCAAAATCCGGTACAAAACTTATACCTTATGTCCCATAGCAGAAATATGTGGAGGGGCTTAACTTAACCCTTTGTCCCAAATTTCGGCAACATCCGACAATAAATGCGCTTTTTTTGGCCCCAAAACCTAAAACCGAGAGATCGGTCTATATGGCAGCTATATCCAAATCTGGACCGATCTGAGCCAAATTGATAGAGGATGTCGAAGGGCCTAACACAACTCAATGTCCCAAATTTCAGCAAAATCGGATATTAAATGTGGCTTTTACTGGCCTAAGATCCTTAATCGGCGGATCGGTCTGTCTGGCAGCTATATCCAAATCTGAACCGATCTGAGACATATTGACGGAGGATATTGAAGGGCCTAAGACAACTCACTGTCCCAAATTTCAGCAAAATCGGATAATAAATGTGGCTTTTATGGGTTTAAGACCCTAAATCGGAGGATCGGTCTATATGGCAGCTATATCCAAATATGAACCGATCTGAGCCAAATTGACGGAGGATGTCGAAGGGCCTAACGCAACTCACTGTCCCAAACTATAACAAAATCGGATAATAAATGTGGCTTTTATGGGCCTAAGGCCCTAAATCGGCGGATCTGTCTATATGGGGGCTATATCAAGATATAGTCCGATATAGCCCATCTTCGAACTTAACCTGCTTATGGACAAAAAAAGAATCTGTGCAAAGTTTCAGCTCAATATCTCTATTTTTGAAGACTGTAGCGTGATTTCAACAGACAGACGGACGGACATGTCTAGATCGTCTTAGATTTTTACGCTGATCAGAAATATATATACTTTATAGGGTCGGAAATGGATATTTCGATGTGTTGCAAACGGAATGACAAAATGAGTATACCCCCATCCGTCGGTGGTGGGTATAAAAATTCTCGAGCAGTGGTTATCCCCCCTTTGTGCTGGTGACCACCACCGTAGCACAGAGGTTAGCATGTTCGCCTTTGACGCTGAACGCCTGGGTTCGAATTCTGGCGAGAACATCAGAAAAAATGTTCAGCGGTGATTATCCCCTCCTAATGCTGACGACATTTGTGAGGTACTATGCCATGTTAAAATTTCTTCCTAAAGAGGTATCGCATTGCGGCACGGCTTTCGGACTCGGCTATAAAAACGAGGCCCCCTATCATTGAGCTTAAGATTTAAATCGGACAGCACTCAGTGATATGTGAGAAGTTTGCCCCAGTTCGTAAGTGGAATGCGCATGAGTAAATTTTCAATTTGCAATGCTGGCGATATTTGAGAGGTATTTTGCCATGCAAAAACTTCTTCCCAAAGAGATGTCAATCTGCGGCATGCCGCACGGGCTCGGCTATAAAAAAGAGGCCCCTTTTCATTGAGCTAAAACTTAAATCGGACAGCAGTCAGTGATATGTGAGAAGTTTGCCCCTGTTCAGTATGGAATGTTCATGGGAAAATGTGCATCTGCACTTATCTCACGCATGTCCTTTCAGGCCACTCCCAACTATACAGAGGGGATTAATTATAATGGGATATTGTCCTCTTCATATTAGAGTGTATTGGAAACCAAACCCATATTTATTCCCACCACCATATGATGGGGGTATACTAATCTAGTCATTCCGTTTGTAACACCTTGAAATATTCCTCTAAGACCCCATTAAGTATATACATTCTTGATTGTCTCGCCAATCTAACCATGTCCGTCCGTCCGTCTGACGAGTCTGAGCAAAATCTCAACTTAATATCTCAATTTTTAAAGACTGTATCGTGATTACTACTGACAGACACAGGGACGGCCACACACATGGACATCGTTAAGTCGTGTTAGAATTTTACGACGGTCAGGAATATATATTATTTGTAAGGTTGGAAATGGATATTTCGATGTGCTGCAAACGGAATGACTAAATGAATATACCCCCTATATTATGGGGGTGGGTATAATAAATTAATATTCCCCCTATCCCACGGTGGTGGGTATAAAAAATCGTGTGAACATGCCAAGCAAAAACGGTTTATAAAACCCATTGCTACAATCGACTTTTTACGTCAGATATCGTATGTTAATAATGAACAAGTAAAAAGGCGTTAAGTACGGCCGTTCCGAACTTTCGATATCCGCCACCTCGGTTATATATATGTAAACCACCTATACCACCACAATGAATGCGCCTTGTATGGCTCCAAAACCTTAAATCAAGAGATCGGTCTATATGGCAGCTATATTTAACTCTGGAGCGATCTGTGTCAAATTGAATAAGAATGATGAAGGGCCCAACACAACTCTCTATCCCAAATTTCGGCGAAATCGGACAACAAATGCGCCATTTATGGGCCCAAAACCGTAAATCGAGAGATCGGTCTATAAGGCAGCTATATACAAATCTGGACCGATCTGAGACAAATTGAAGAAGAATGTCGAAGGGCCTAACACAACTCACTGTCCCAAATTTCGGCGAAATCGGACAATAAATGCGCCTTTTATGGCTCCAAAACCTTAAATCGAGAGATCGGTCTATATGGCAGCTATATCCAAATCTGGACCGATTTAAGCCAAATTGAAGAAGGATATCGAAGGACCCAACACAACTCACTGTCCCAAATTTCGAAAAAAACGGACAATAAATGCGACTTTTATAGCTCCAGAACCTTAAATCGTGAGATCGGTCTATATGGCAGCTATATCCAAATCTGGAGCGATCTGAACCAAACTGAAGAATTATGTCGAAGGGCCCAACACAACTCACTGTCCCCAATTTCGGCGAAATCGGACAATAAATGCGCCTTTTATGGGCGCAAGACCTTTAATAGAGAGATCGGTCTATATAGCAGCTATATCCAAATCTGGAGCGATCTGAGCCAAATTGAAGAAGGTTGTCGAAGGGCCTAACACAACTCACTGTCCCAAATTTCAGTAAAATCGGATAATAAATGTGGCTTCTATGGGCCTAAGACAATATATCGGCGGATCGGTCTATATGGGGGCTATATCAAGATATTGTCCGATATAGCCCATCTTCGAACTTAACCTTCTAATGGACAAAAAACAAATCTGTGCAAAATTTCAGCTCAATATCTCTATTCTTAAAGACTGTAGTGTGATTTCAACAGACAGACGGACGGACATTGCTAGATCGTCTTAGATTTTTACGCTGATCACGAATATATACACCTTATAGGGTCGGAAATGGATATTTCCACCATCCTTCGGTGGTGGGTATAAAAAGCATGCATATTTGGAGTCAGCTGATATAAAGACCGATTTTCTGATAAAGCGTCTAAAGCCCATATAACTTTATTTTTCACCCGATTTTGCTGAAATTTGACACAGTAAGTAGTTTAAGGCTTCCCAACAACTGGCCCAAATATGGTTCAGATCGGACTATATTTAGGTATAGCTACCATATAGACTGATCTCCCGAAAAAGGGTCTGAAGGCCATAAAAGCTTTATTTATTACCCGATTTCGCTGAAATCAGCAACAGTGGGTTATTTTAAGCCTCCCGACATCTGACCTAAATATGGTTGAGATCAGACTATATAAAGATAAAGCTGTCATATAGACCGATCTGCCGATAAAGGGTCTGAAGCCCATGAAAGCTTTATTTTTTAACCGATTTCGCTAAAATTTTAAACAGTGAGTTATTTTAGCCTCCTGACAGCCGACCTAGATATGGTTCAGATCGGACTATATTTGGATAAAGCTGTCATATAGACCGATCTCCCGATAAAGGATCTGAAGGCCATAAAAGCTTTATTTATAACCCGATTTCACTGAAATTTGCAACAGTGGGTTATTTTAAGCCTCCCGATATCTGACCTAAATATGAATTAGATCGGTCCATATTTATATGTAGGTGCCATATAGACCTATCCCCCGATAAAAGGTCTGAAGGCCATAAAAGCTTTATTTATTACCCGATTTCGCTGAAATTTGCAACAGTGGGTTATTTTAAGCCTCCCGACATCTGACCTATATATGGTTGAGATCAGACTATATTAAGATATAGCTGTCATATAGACCGATCTGCCGATAAAGGGTCTGAAGCCCATGAAAGCTTTATTTTTTAACCGATTTCGCTAAAATTTTAAACAGTGAGTTATTTTAGCCTCCTGACAGCAAACCTAGATATGGTTCAGATCGGACTTTATTTGGATAAAGCTGTCATATAGACTGATCTGCCGATAAAGGGTCTGAAGCCAATAAAGGCTTTATTTATTATTCGATTTCGCTGAAACAGTGAGGAGGTTAAGGCCTCCCATGATCCGACCAAAATATGGTTTTCATCGGACTATATTTAGGTATATCAGCCATATAGACCGATCTGCCGATACGGGCCCATAAAGCCTTTTTTCTCACCCGATTTCGCAGAAATTTTAAAGAGTTCGTTTTTCTTACCCTCACCATATCCGGCCTTAATATGGATCAGATCGGTTTATAATTGGATATATCTGCCAAAAGAAAAAATATTTCGTTCTACAAAATTGAATAGTGACATATATATTATTTAAGTTATCCGGTTTGCGACGAAAGGAGATTTACATATATACCCGAGGTGGTGGATATCCAAAGATCGGCCCGGCCGAACTTAATGCCATTTTACTTGTTTTCTATAAAAAAAAAGTCAACTTTTAGATAATCCAAAAAAGTTGAAAAGTCGGCTTTTTGGTTATCAGAAAAAGTCAAATTTTTGATTATTAAAAAAAGTCGAATTTTTGATTATTAAAAAAATACGAAGAGTCAACTTTTCAATTTCACTTTAAATCCCTAAGACAGACAGGCAACAAATTGGACTAAATTCCCGTAACGACTCTTTTCTACCTTTAATATAAACAAGAGATCTAAACACTGTGAAGGCTTCACCCTTCTTTTCTATCGTTTCTCTCTCCTGTCCTTTTTAGTGGTTGCAACAAAAATAAGGCTCGGCTTAGGTTGACTCCCAAAGTGAGTTAATTATAGGCCTGTAAACGTTGTTAAACAATTTCTGCCATGGGCTTCCTTTATTTTTAAGCGTTAAAGTACATAGCCCCTGATGATCAACAGGCTGCTTCAGTACTTTTATATCTACTCACTAAGTGAATGGAATAGCTGAGATTTTTTTTCAGGCATCTTCCTGGAATTGATACTAATGATGCTATTAATCATTACGAAAAGCCCTGCTATAGATGCCAAACGAAATTCCAATTTAATACCTAAACAAAGTGAGTGAGGAAATGCTATTCATTACAAGCTGTATAATCAACACCACACTTGAAAAACCAATATTGTACAGAAGATGTTTACAATTATTAATGTTGAAATAACTTCAATTAATTGAATAAATGAAGTACTAAGTTTATTGAGACATATTAAAAGTTGTTATTAAAGATGCGAAAGGGAACGTAGTAGAAAAGGGTAAGTAAAGAAAAGGGTTGTATAGGTAAAATGAAGAAAATTTTAGCAAAAGTAAAAAACGTACAAAGTCCTCACAAAAAGATTTCCTGAAATTTGACCTTAACAGAAGATTTCCTAAACATATGGTAGAATATTATTTTGATATTTCTATTGCTCAAAATTTTCTTTAAACAAGTAAAAAGGCGTAAAGTTCGGCCGGGCCGAACTTTGGATACCCACCATCCTTATACTCATATACCTCATACCGATCTGAACTATATACGACACGGATGTCGAAAAGCCGAACATAAGTAACTGTGTCAAATTTCATTGAAATTGGATTATAAATGCGCCTTTTATGGGGCCAAGACTTTAAATCAAGATATCGGTCTACATGGCAGCTATATCCAAATCTGGATCGATTTGGGCCAAGTTGCATAAACATGTCGAAGAGCCTAACACTAAGCACTGTCCCAAATTTCGGCGAAATCGGACAATAAATGCCTCTTTTATGGGCCCTAAACCTTAAATCCAGAGATCGGTCTATATGGCAGCTATATTCAAATCTGGACTGATCTGGGCAAAATTGAAGAAGGACGTCGAAGAGCCTAACCAAACTCACTGTCTCAAATTTCAGCAACATCGGACAATTAATGCGTCTTTTATGGCGCCAAAACCTAAAACCTAGATATCGGTCTATATGGCAGCTATATCCAAATCTGGACCGATCTGTGCGATATTGCCGAAGTATGTCAAGGGGCTTAACTTAACTCACTGTTCCAAATTTCGGGGACATCGGGCAATAAATGAGCATTTTATGGGCCCAAAACCATAAATCAAGAAATCGGTCTATATGGCAGCTATATCCAAATTTGAACCGATCTGGACCAAATTGAAGAAATATGTCAAAGGGCCTAACACATCTCACTGTCCCAAATTTCAGCAAAATCGGATAATGAATGTGGCTATTATGGGCCTTACATCATAAATCGGAGGATCGATCTATATGGCAGCTATATCCAAATCTGGACCGATCTGAGCCAAATTAACGAAGGATGTCGATGGGCCTTACACAATTCACTGCCCCGAATTTCATCAAAATCGGATAATAAATGTGGCTTTTATGGGCCTAAGACCCTAAATCGGCGGATCGGTCTATATGGGGGCTATATCAAGATATAGTCCGATATAGCCCATCTTCGAACTTAACCTGCTTATGGACAAAAAAAGAATCTGTGCAAAATTTCAGCTCAATATCTCTATTTTTAAAGACTGTAGCGTGATTTCAACAGACAGACGGACAGACGGACGGACATGGCTAGATCGTCTTAGATTTTTACGCTGATCAAGAATATATATACTTTATAGGGTCGGAAATGGATATTTCGATGTGTTGCAAACGGAATGACAAAATGAATATACCCCCATCCTTCGGTGGTGGGTATAATAAAAAAAAAACAAATTCAAATTTAAACGAATTAAATAGAAATACACTTTTGTGAATTTCAAAAGTGCTTTTAATTTTAAGAAAAACAATTTTAATTATCGTTTTTTCGTTATTTATTTTGTTATCATTCAATTTTCTACATTTCTAGGAGTTGTTAATGGTAAGTGACCATGTTAAGGTGATCTTCTTGTCGCACACGGCACAAGTGACAGCCATGGGACAAGTATCCATGTTTCTCATCTCACACTGTGACGTGTTTGTGTTACTGCGGTACGTGTCCAAATTCAATAATATGCGTGCATTTGTCATCATACTCGTAGTGGACATCATCTTCTCGTTTAAAGTTTAAGGAAGAATCTAACAAACATGTTTACACGATTAAACGTTTCAAAGAATCAAACATGTTTTCTAAACGTTTGCGTATGACGAAATGCAACGAGAATGGCAAATTACCTAAGCATCTTTTATACCCGATGGATCACCGATGGAAGAGGGTATATTCATTTTGTCATTCCATTTGCAACACATTGAAATATCCATTTCCGACCCTACAAAGTATACATATGTTCTTCATCGTCGTAAAAATCTTAGACAATCTAGCCATGTCCGTCTGTCCGTCCGTCCGTCTGTACGTTGAAATCACGCCGCAGTCTTCAAAACACAGATATTGAGCTGAGAGTTTTCACAGACTCTTTTTATACCCTCCACCATAGAATGGGGGGTATACTAATTTCGTCATTCTGATTGTAACTACTCGAAATATTCGTCTGAGACCCCATAAAGTATATATATTCTTGATCGTCGTGACATTTTATGTCGATCTAGCCATGTCCGTCCGTCCATCCGTCCGTCTGTCTGTCGAAAGCACGCTAAATACCGAAGGAGTAAAGCTAGCCGCTTGAAATTTTACACAAATACTTCTTATTAGTGTAGGTCGGTTGGTATTGTAAATGGGCCATATCGGTCCATGTTTTGATATAGCTGCCATATAAACCGATCTTGGGTCTTGACTTCTTGAGCCTCTAGAGTGCGCAATTCTTATACGATTGGTATGATTGATATCCAAAAACTGTGTCAAGTATGGTTCAAATCGGACCATAATCTGATATAGCTGCCATATAAACCGATCTTGGGTCTTGACTTCTTGAGCCTCAAGAGTGCGCAATTATTATCCGATTTGAATGAATTTTGGCACGACGTGTTTTGTTATTATATCCAACAACTGTGTCAAGTATGGTTCAAATCGGTCCATAACCTGATATAGCTGTCATATAAACCGATCTGGGATCTTGACTTCTTGAGCCTCTAGAGGTCGAAATTATTATCCGATTTGCCTGAAATTTTGTACGACGGATTCTCTCATGACCATCGGCATACATGTTTATTACGGCATACTATAAATCAATCTCTCTATTTTACTTCTTGAGACCCCAAAGGGTGCAATTCTTATTCGAATTGGCTGACATTTTAGACAGGTCTCCAACATATAATTTAAATGCGGTCCAAAACCGGATCTTGATATCGCTCTTATAGCAGAACAAATCTTTTCTTATATCCTTTTTTGCCTAAGAAGAGATGCCGGGAAAAGAACTCGACAAATGCGATCCATGGTGGAGGGTATATAAGATTCGGCCCGGCCGACCTTAGCACGCTTTTACTTGTTTGTCCATAGGCAGGATAAGTTAGAAGAAGACCGGTCTATATTTCGATATTACTGCCATATAGACCGATCTCTCGATTTAAGGTCTTGGCTCCATAATAAGAGCATTTATTGTCCGATTTCGCAGAAATTTCTTACAGCGAATTGTACTGGGCTCCTCGACATCCCTGTTCAATACTGCTCAGATCGGTCTAGATTTAGATTTAGCTGCCATACGATTTTGGATTACGATCTTCAGATTAAAGGTTTGAAAGTTTTAAGCCCATAAAAGGTGAATTCATCAAACGATTTTGCTCAAGTTAGGCACAATGAGTTGCGTCAGGCCCCTCGACATTCATACCGAGTATGGTTAAGATCGTTCTATATTTCGTTATAACCGCCCTATAGAGCGATCTCTCAATTTAAGGTCTTGGGCCTATAACAGGCGTATTTATTATCCGATATCGCAGAAATGTGGTACATTAAGCTCTTCAACATCCTTTTTATACCCAACACCACAAGATAGGGGGTACACTCATTTAGTTATTTCGTTTGCAACACATCGAAATATCAATTTCCAACCCTACAAAGTATAGATATTTCGGATCGTCGTAAAATTCGAAGGCGATTTAATGATGTCTGCGTGCTGTCCGTCTGTTGTAATCATTCTGCAGCCTTCAACAAGTAAAAGCGTGCTAAGTTCGGCCGGGCCGAATCTTATATACCCTCCACCATTGATCGCATTTGACGAGTTCTATGCGCGGTATTTTAGACAAATATAGAATATTGAATAAGAACTGTTACGCTATTGGAGCTATATCAAGTTGTAGTGCGATTCGGACCATAAATGAATGCTGAACATTGTAGAAGTCATTGTGTAATATTTCAGTTGATTGGGATAAGAATTGCGCCTTGTAGGGGCTCAAGAAGCAAAATCGAGAGATAAGTTTATATGGGAGCTGTATCAAGCTATTGATCGATTCTGACCATATTATAAACGTATGTTGAAGGTCATGAGAGAAGCCGTTGTACAAAATTTCTGCCAAATCAGATAAAAATTGCGTCCTTTAGAGGCTCAAGAAGTCAAGACCCAAGATCGGTTTATATGGCAGCTATATTAGGTTCTATACCGATTTACGCCATACTTAGCACAGTTATTGAAAGCCATAACAAAATAACTCATGCAAAATTTCAGCTAAATCGGATGAGATTTGCCCGCTCTATTGGTTCACGAAGTCAAGATCCCAGATCGGTTTATATGACAGCTATACCAGATTATGAACCAATTTTATTCATACTTAACACAGTTATTGAAAGTCATAACAAAATATCTCATGCAAAATTTCAGTCAAAACGGAGGAGAATTGCGCTCCCTAGAGGCTCAAGAAGTCAAGAACCAAGATCGGTTTATATGACTGCTGTACCAGATTTTGAACCGATTTGAATCATACTTAGCATAGTTATTGGAAGTGATACCAAAACACTACGCGCAAAACTTCAGTAAAATCGGACGAGAATTGCGCCCCCTAGAGGCTCAAGAAGTCAAGAACCAAGATCGGTTTATATGGCAGCTATATCAAAACATGGACCGATTTAAATCATACTTTGCGTCATTGTTGGAATTGCTACTAAAAAACTACGTGCAAAATTTTAATAAAATCGGATAAGAATTGCGCACTCTAGAGGCTCTAGAAGTCAAGACCCAAGATCGGTTAAGATGACAGCTATATCAGGTTATGGGCTGATTTGAACCATACTTAGAACAGCTTTTGAAAAATTGTGTGAAATTTCAATCAAATCGGACGATAATTGCGCCCTCTAGAGGCTCAAAAAGTCAAGACCCAAGATCGGTTTACATGGCAGCTATATCAAAACATGGACCGATCAAAAGATACTTAGCGTAGTTGTTGGAAGTGCCACCATAACACTACCTGCAAAATTTCAATAAAATCGGATAAGAATTGCGCCCTCTAGATTCTCAAGAAGTTAAGACCCAAGATCGGTTTATATAGCAGCTATATCAAAACATGGACCGATCTGGCCCATGTGCAATCCCAACCGACCTACACTAATAAAAAAGGATTTGTGCAAAATTTCATGCGGCTAGCTTTACTCCTTCGAAAGTTAGCGTGCTTTCGACAGACAGACGGACGGACGTGGCTAGATCGACTTAAATTGACATGACGAACACTTTATGGGGTCTTAGACGCATATTACGAGGCATTACAAACAGAATGATGAAATTAGTATACCCCCATCCTATGGTGGAGGGTATTGAACTGAAATTTGACACAGATACGTCTTTTTGATGTACGCTGGTTAAGTTCTTGAACGGGCCAAATCGGACCATAATTGGATATAGCTGCTATATAGACCCATCTGCCGATAAAGGGTCTGAAGCCCATAAAAAATGTAGGCCTCCCGACATCTGTCTCAAATATGATTTAAATCGGACCATATTTAGATATAACTGCCATATGGACCGATCTGCCTATAAAGGGGCTAAAGCCCATAACGGCTTTATTTATTACCCGATTTCGCTGAAATTTGAAACGGCGAGTAGTTTTACGCCTCCCAATAAAGGACCCATATATGATTCAGATCGGACTATATTTAGATATAGCTGCTATATAGACCGAGGAGGCCACCGTAGCGCAGACGTTAGCATGTCCGCCTATGACGCTGAACGTCTGGGTTCGAATCCTGGCGAGACTATCGGAAAAATTTTTCAGCAGTGGTTTTCCCCTCCTAATGCTGGCAACATTTACGAGGTACTATCCCATGTAAAACTTCTCTCTAAAGAGGTGTCGCACTGCGGCACGCCGTTTGGGCTCGGCTATAAATATGAGGCCCCTTATCATTGAGCTTAAACTTGAATCGGAATGCACTCATTGATATGTGAGAAGTTTGCCCCTGTTCCTTAGTGGAATGTTCATGGGCAAAATTTGCAATTTGCAATTTGCCATATAGACCGATCTCCCGATAAGAGGTCTGAAGCCCATAAAAGCTTTATTTTTTATCCGAATTTGCTGAAATTTGGTATAGTTTGAAGCAGTTTGAAGCCTTCCAACATACGACCCATATATGGTTCAGATCGGACTATATTTAGATATAGCTGCCATATAGACCGATGTGCCGATAAAGGGTCTGAAGCCCATAAGAGCTTTATATTTTAACCGATTTATCTGAAATTGGAAACAGTGAGTTATTTTTAGCCTCCTGACACCCGACCCAAATATGGTTCGGAAGCCCATAAAAGCTTTATTTATTACCCGATTTCGCTGAAATTTTCGAAATTCCGATCTTAATATGGTTCATATCGGTTTATAATTGTATATATCTGCCAAAAAGACCAATATTTTGTTCAACAAAATTTAATAGTGACATATATATTTGACCACTCAATGTCCATGCCGAATTTGGGTGTTTAAGTTATCCAATTTTCACCGGATTGTGACGAAATGGGGTTTACATATATACCTGAGGTGATGGGTATGCAAAGTTCGGCCCAGCCGAACTTAACGCATTTTTACCTGTTACTTGTTAATTCCTTACAAACCCAATTTGGGACATATTATACCAATATTAGGTAATACACTGTAGTTTATAGCCCCTCTACCACCTTAACTGGTAAAGGGGGCCTAAAATTCAAATACACTTGGCCCTCTCATCACATGCTTGCAAAGAACATCTGTTAACGTCAACAACAAACAAGAGATTTATGCAAATCTTAAGCCATTTTACGGAGCAAACCGTTAGTTTGATTAAGCCAGCATTGTGACAGAGTGTCTGTCACATGGCCAACTTAAAGTGGCAACCACGAAAGAGCTAAAAAATCACTTAGATCACATTACAAAAGTCAAACAACAATTTTTTTGTTTTTTTTTTTCATTTTGTTTGGGAGCAACTCCTTTCATCAGCGGCTTACACTTGGACTGGCTCGTCCACACTACGGATGGAGGTGAGTACTCCACTTAAGTCCACATTTAAGTCTACAAGTGGCCACCAGGCAGCATTTAGTGTGGCATGGAAGGAATCAACAAAGCGGGCAACAAAAACGATAATAGTGTGAAAATACATGTCATGTTTGTTGCCCACATAAAATGTCTAAAAATCCCCAAAAGAACACACAGAGAAACGACATCGAAACTTGCTGACAGACGGAAAATTCGCTATCGCACTGCTACAAGGGAGTAGATTTGAAATTGTTGGCAAAGTGCGTTGGTTTCGATGCTGTATGGTCTGTCGCCTTGGTCGACAGACATACGAACATATACCGCGTACCCAACCTGAAAATGTTCTTTTCGTTTGTCTTGTGTCATGTGTTTCACAGCATTAGTTGTCGTCGTCTAGCCAATCCAAAGAGGAAGAAGTTGCAAATGCCAAAAAGACCCAAAGAGGTTTCCACTACCCAAAAAAGGCCAATTCTATATTCTAATGGACAGAAAACATTGGATAATTTGAAGGAAATGTTGATTTTGACCAAATGTTTGGCAAACTGTTACCATGTGGGTTTTACAATTACACTTTGCCCTAGAAGTTCTCAAGAGCAGCCAGACACAAATATTTTTTAATCAATTAATTGGCAGTTACTGTGAACAGAAATTGCACACTTGTATTAAATGGCTCTATGATGAAATTTATTGTATTTTTGGTATACCCTGAACCAGAATATGCGTTGCATTGCCTGGTTGCAGCAAAAGTTTCGCACCTGTCTAAGATTGGCCAGAAAAGTACGATCTGACATAGCACGGAAGCTGGACATTGAAATACCCCAAACTCAACAAATGGCAACAGCATACTCCAATATCCCAACTAATGGATGAAAGTACTCCTTGTCCCGATGATATAACGGCGCAATGCCAAACCATTGCCCACTCCAGGAAAAACGTGGCGAAAAAGCCTCCCCCAATAAACAAATCGGGGATTCTTGAATGGGGAAATGCAACATGCAAAACAATCAGTAGCAACGCGTCAGTTGAAGGAGAGTTATCGGGATAAAACAAGAAAGAAGAGGTCAAAGGAAAGTGGTGAGTGGGAGCGAATCGAAATTTACATGAATCATGTACGAATGAATCAAACAGCAAACACATGTCTTCGGTACGGGGAAATCTTCCTGCAGCGACAAAGAAGGAAATCCGGTAACAGATACAGATAGTGTGCTCAGGTTATGGTAAGAACACATTTCCCAGCTGATAGTAACCGACAGTGGCGAAGCTTTAGATATCGCCTGAGAATGAGGTCTTGCACTGACCCGACTGAAAAACAACAAGGCTGCAGGGGACGCCGAACTTATTAAGATAGGTGGTGACACACGGATAAAGCGTATGGAACATTAGCTTACTGTGTCCCGTATTGTTTAGACTTTACAGAATGATGCTTGCTGATTCACGTTCCTCAGGAAGAACACTTAATTTTCCGGCTGGAGAATATTATGCAAGATGCAGATGTAAAAAGGATGGCAGACTACTTCCATGGCACCAAATTCTGTTCTGTTCTGCCCATGACACCCAGTGGGATAGAATCGAAAAAACTAGTAAAAAACATGGCGTGCCAGAACGGGTAGAGGTAACTCTTTGAAACTTGAAATGTTTAAAGATGACATCATATGCAAAATTTCAAAGTTTTAGATGGTCTGGGCACCTCCAGGCAAGCCCCCAGAGTTGGTCACCTCGGCACCTCGAAAAATTGTAAGGGCTTCCAAATCGTCATTTCTGGTTTGATTTTCAAAATTATTTTTTTGCTGGTTGTGCTCAAAAACATCTACAAAAAACTTTGCTACTAGTTTCGGGGATATTCTATTTTTATACCCTACACCACGACTGCAGTACAGGGTATTATAAGTTAGTGCATTTGTTTGTAACACCCAGAAGGAAGAGAGATAGACCCATTGATAAGTATACCGATCGACTCAGAATCAATTTCCGATTTTCGATTTAGCATCTGTCTGTCTCTCTGTGTGTCTGTCTGCGTGACCGTCTGTCTGTCTGTCCGTCTGTCCATGATAATTTGTTTACAAACTTCAGATCGCAGTTTTCATCCGATCGTCTTCAAATTTTTTTCAGGCATGTCTTTAGGCCTAGAGATGAAGATAGAAGGCGCAGAGGAGCGGGCCCGGGTCAGCTAGTAAAGTATATATATATTCTTGATCGTCCAGACATTCTGAGTCGATCTAGCCATGCCCATCCATCGAAATCAATTAGCAATCGAACGCGTAAAGCTAGCCGCTTGAAATTTTGCATAGATACTTAATATTGATGTAGGTCCTTGATGATTAACAAGTGAAAAGGCGTTAAGTTCGGCCGAGCCACCACCTCGGGTATATATGTAAACCACCTTTCGTCAAAATCCGGTGCAAAACTCATACCTTATGTCCCATAGCAGAAATATGTGGAGGGGCTTAATTTAACTCTTTGTCCACAATTTCGGCAACATCGGACAATAAATTCGCTTTTTATGGCCCCAAAACCTAAAACCGAGAGATCAGTCTATATGGCTGATCTCTCGGTTCTATATGGCAGCTATATCCAAATCTAGACCGATCTGCGCGATGATGCAGAAGTATGTCAAGGGTCTTAACTTTACTCACTAACCCAAATTTCGGAGACATCGACAGTAAATGCGTGTTTTATGGGCCTAAGACCCCAAATCGGAGGATCGGTCTATATGGCAGCTATATCCAAATCTAAACCGATCAAAGCCATATTGACGGTGGATGTCGAAGGGCCTAAGACATCTCACTGTCCTAAATTTCAGCAAAATTGGATAATAAATGTGGCTTTTATAGGCCTAAGACCCTAAATCGGAGGATCGGTCTATATGGCAGCTATATCCAAATGTAGACCGATTTGAGCCAAATTGACGAAGGACGTTGATGGGCCTAACACAACTCACTGTCCCAAATTATAGCAAAATCGTATAATAAATGTGGCTTTTATGGGCCTAATACCCTAAATTTGAGGATCGGTCTATATGGCAGCTATATCCAAATCTAAACCGATCTAAGCCATATTGGCGGAGGATGTCGAAAGGCCTAAGACATCTCACTCTTCCAAATTTCAGCAAAATTTGATAATGAATGTGGCTTTTATGGGCCTAAGACCCGAAATCGGAGGATCGGTCTATATGGCAGCTATATCCAAATCTGAACCGATCTAAGCCATATTGACGGAGGATATTGAAGGGCCTAACACAACTCACCGTCCCATATTTCAGCAAATCGGATAATAAATGTGGCTTTTATTGGCCTAAGACCCTAAATCGGCGGATTGGTCTATTTAGGGCCATATCAAGATATAGTCCGATATAGCCCATCTTCGAACTTAACCTGCTTATGGACAAAAAAAGAATTTGTGCAAAGTTTCAGCACAATATCTCTATTTGTGAAGACTGTAGCGTGATTTCAACAGACAGACGGACAGACGGACGGACATGTCTAGATCGTCTTAGATTTTTATGCTGATCAAGAATATATGTACTTAATAGGGTCGGAAATGGATATTTCGATGTGTTGCAAACGGAATGGCAAAATGAATATACCCCCATACGTCGGTGGTGGGTATAAAAATGGGCCATATCGGTTTAGATTTAAATCTAGCTCCCATATAATCCCATCTCCCGATTTGACTTCTTGAGCCCCCGGAAACCGCAATTTTTGTCCGATTTAGCAGAAATATTGCATGTAGTGTTCTGTTATGACTTACAACAACTGAGCTAAGTACGTTTCATATCGGTCTGTAACCTGATATAGCTCGCGTATAAGCCGATCTCCCGATTTGACTTCATGAGCCCCTGGAAGCCTCAATTTTCATCCGATTTGGCTGAAATTTTGCACGTAATGTTCCTGTATGATTTCCAATAACTGTGCCAAGTACGGTCTAAATCGTTTTATAACCTGATATAGCTCCCGTATAAGCCGATCTCTCGATTTGACTTCTTGAGCCCTTACATGCCACATTGTTTTGTCCGATTTGCCTGAAATTTTGCATGTAGTGTTCTTTTTTGACTTCCAATAACTGTAGCTAGTGCGGTTCAAATCCCAAAATATCCTGATATAGCTCCCATATTAACCGATCTCCCGATTTGGCTTCTTGAGTACTTACAAGTTGCAATTTATGTCCGATTAGGCTGAAATTTCGCATGCGATGTTCTGTTACGACTTCCAACAACTGTGCCAAATACGGCCTAAATCAGACTAAATCCTGATATAGCACCCATGTAAACTGGTCTCATCCTTGTCCGGTTCCTAGAAGCTTTAATTTGTGCTGGTTTGACAGAAGTTTGGTGTATAGAATAAAATTATGCCCTACAAGTAAATTTAATTTGTATAAATTTTTAGCAGAATCCATGGTGGTGGGTTCCAAGATTCAGACCGGCCGAACTTAGCACAGTCCGAACCATGGAATGGGGGTATAATAATCCATTCATTCGAAATATTAATCTTCGAAATATTAATCCTCGAAATATTAATCTTCGACCCCAAAAAGTACATATATTCTTGATCATCCTTCCATTTTGAGTCGATCTAGCCATGTAATTCCCTCCCTCTAGGGAATCCACGATAGCGGCCAAAAGGCTGAAGTAAGCTGCTAGAAATTTTGCACAAATACTTCTTGGTGATATAGGTCATTGGGGAACGCATAGGGGTCATATTGGTTCAGATTTGAATATAGCCCCCATATAAACCGATCCATCAATTGAGTTCTTTAACCCCTAGAGGGCACATGGGGCCTCCAACATTCGTGCCAAATATGGTTTGAATCGTTTTAAAACCTGCTATAGCTCCCATATAAACTGATCTCCCGAATTTACTTCTTGAGCCCATGTAGTGCTCAATTCTTCACCAATTTGGCTGAAATTTTACACACTGTCCTCCACTATGACCTCCAACATTCATGCTAAATATGTTTAGAATCGGTCCATAACCTCATGCAGCTCCCACATAAACCGATCCTGCGAAAGTACATTCTGAGCCCCTAGAGTGTGCTATTCTTACCCAATTTTGTAAAAAATTTTACCAAAATTTCTTTTACTACGACTTCCAATATTAGTGCCAAATATGGTCAGAATCTCTGCATATCCTGTCACAGCTTTCTTCTCAATTTGTTCTTATGAGCACCTACTGAAAGCAATTCTTATGTATTTATTGCCCAACTGCCTGTTAAGTTAAATCGGGTAAAAAACTTGACAAATGCCATCCATAGTGGAGAGTACATAAGACTCGGCCCGTCCGACGCTTAACACTCTTTTACTTGTCAATTGCATTCTATCAAATGTCGATCAAAACAGATTACTTCGCTTCATATGGACTTCGTTTTGATAAAATAAAACTCCCCCAAATGTTACCAACTGAAGATAAGATTTTCTTAAAATGATAAGAGCGGGTTTCACCCATGTCTCTCAATTTACTTACAATAAAATATCCCCTTGAATAAACCAAAAAGATATCATATTGGTCGTAAAAAAGTTTGAGTGACTAAATGTTGTTGTATTTGCCAACATAAACGAGTTGTTGATAACCAGCACCGAGCAAGTGGAAAACAATTCAACGAAAGTACTTTCTTCCCAGAAGAGCTTTTATGGGGAAGCTATAGTATGTCTCGAATGTCGATATAATAAATGCAAAAAAAAAATGAATTTAAACGCAATCACTTGATATAAAAACAAAAATAATTTTAAGGGTGAATTCATTCGATATTTGAAAATCAACGCAAAAACATCAACTAACAGAAAAATGGGCTATATAAAAGTTTTGGCATTTTTGGCTTTAGTGGCCCTGGCTAAGGGACAAAAGGTAAGGCTGTATGACTTTAGAACAATTTTTCCCCTCATTACTAAGAAGACTCCAAAGTATGGCTTTGAATGGTTTACAACTCCTTATGGAAGTGGAAATATTGATTGTGGAGTTTTTTTTGTTGAAGTGACATAATTAGTGGTTCTTCTTTATTCCTAGAATACCGTGAGCCACTATTATGGTGAACACAATACTTCTGTTATACGCAATGATGACTACGTTGATGCCCATCGCCGTCAATATGCTGGCAACATTTGGTTCTATGATTTTCAAATCAACCAATTCAAAGAGGCCTATTTGGAACGCGTAAACTCTCTGGAATATCAAAAGGACGCATTGTTGTATGAACTTGTCCGTGTCGACGAACATTTGTATCCCATTACATTGCTGAGTGACTTTAGCAAATCGTGTGTTCAAAAATACCAACCATTGATCCCACAGATGTCATGGGCCAAGAGCGAGGTGGATCGTTGTATTAGCGCAGCCAGTGCTCAAGCTAACAACTTGATCTCAGCCATGTCCTCTACAAATCGCACTTTGCAGAGCCACTACGCCACGGCGTTTGAAAGGGAAATTAACACGTGTAAAAACAAATTCAATGTTACTACTAGCAACTACACCATGTGTGTGGCCAATGCTGTAAGTTCACTCTTTAATTGCAACTCAAATTTGAGACTCATCCCATTAACAACTCCTTTTTACAGGTGGCCATATCGAATACCTATACCCTTAATAATCAAAACCAATTTTCCAATCAAATGCAAGCCGCTAAAAATTCAGCTGATGTCCTTGTCAAAACTGAACAAGAATGTACTTTTGGTATCTACAATACCACATTAAGCAGAATATCGGAAGCAAATACCCGCATTGATGGATGCCTGAATGGCATGGATGACTGCACGAATTGCAAGGGTCACTACTGCGAGGAAACCTACCTGTGGCCTGCGTCACACATCAACCCTAACAATGCCACCATGAACAATCCATGGTATGGACGCAATGTAACTACCGGTTGTTTAATGTTGAATATCTTTTAAAGAATGAATGGAAATCTCAATTTCCTAATGAATCAGAAAATTGTGATATAATTAAAAATTTTAAAATTAAAAAAAAAAAAACAAAAATTTATTTTAAAAGATATTGCTAAGGCTAACAAAAATAATTAAAAGAAGTTAACAGCAACAATTTTCTTGTTTCTTTATGCAAATGGAATGAACACTTTATGCATCAAATTTTAGAACAAGTAAGAGCGTGCTAAGTTCGGCTGGGCCGAATCTTATATACCCTTTACTATGGATTGCATTCGTCGAGTTCCATGCGCCGTATCTCTTTTCAGGCAAACAGAGAATATTTAATAAAAACTGCTATCCTATTGGAGCTATATCAAGTTATAGTCCGAATCAGACCATAAATGAATGCTGAACATTGTATTGGGTTGCCCAAAAAGTAATTGCGGATTTTTCATATAGTCGACGTTGACAAATTTTTCACAGCTTGTGACTCTGTAATTGCATTCTTTCTTCTGTCAGTTATCAGCTGTTACTTTTAGCTTGCTTTAGAAAAAAAGTGTAAAAAAAGTATATTTGATTAAAGTTCATTCTAAGTTTTATTAAAAATGCATTTACTTTCTTTTAAATAATCCGCAATTACTTTTTGGGCAACCCAATAGAAGTCATTGGTTAATATTTCAGTTCATTCGGATAAGTATTGAGCCTTGTAGGGGCTCAAGAAGCAAAATCGGGAGATAAGTTTATATGGAAGTTGTATCAAGCTATTGATAAAACCATATTAGACACGTGTGTTGAAGGTCATGATAGAAGCCGTTGTACAAAATTTCAGCCAAATCGAATTAGAATTGCACCCTCGAGAGGCTCAAGAAATCAAAATCCCAGATCGGTTTATATGGCAGCTATATCAGGTTATCTACCGATTTGCGTCATACTTAGCGAAGTTTTTGGAAGTGATACCAAAACACTACGTGCAAAATTTCAGTAAAATCGGATAAGAATTACGCCCTCTAGAGGCTCAAGAAGTCAAGACCCAAAATCGGTTTACATGGAACCTATATCAAAATATGGACCGATATGAACCATAATTGCTTCCAACCATATTGATCGATTCAGTCCATATTAAACACGTTTGTTGAAGGTCATGAGAGAAGCCGTTGTTCAAAATTTCTACCAAATCGGATGAGAATTGCGACCTCTAGAGGCTCAAGAAGTCAAGATCCCAGATCGGTTTATATGGCAGCTATATCAGGTTATGTTCTGATTTGCAATATACTTATCACAGTTATTGGAAGTCATAACAAAACACCTCATGCAAAATTTCAGCCAATTTGGATGAGACTTGCGCCCTCTAGAGGTTCAAGAAATCAAGATCCCAGATCGGTTTATATGGCAGCTATATCAGGTTATCAACCGATTTGCGCCATACTAAGTGTAGTAATTGGAAGTAATACCAAAATACGCGCAAAATTTCAGTCAAATCAGACGAAAATTGCGCCCTCTAGCGGCTCAAGAAGTCAAGACCCGTTTATATGGTTTATATGGCAGCTATGAACCGATTTGAACCAAACACGGCATAGATGTTGGAAGTCACAACAAAACACGTCATGCGAAATTTCAGCCAAATCGAATAAAAATTGCGCCCTCTAGAGGTTCAAGAAGTCACGATTCAAGACCGGTTTATATGACAGCTAAACCAGATTATAAACCGATTTGCGTCATACTTAGCGTAGTTGTTGGAAGTGATACCAAAGCACTAAGTGCAAAATTTCAGAAAAATCGGATACAAGAGGCTCTAGAGGCTCATGTAGTCAAGACCCGAGATCGATTTATATGGCAGCTATGAACCGATTTGAACCAAACTTGGCATAGATGTTGGAAGTCACAAAAAAACATGTCATGCGAAATTTCAGCCAAATCGAATAAAAATTGCGCCCTCTAGTGTCTCAAGAAGTCAAGATCCATGATCGGTTTATATGACAGCTATACCAAAATATGAACCGATTTGAATCATACTCAGCATAGTTGGAAGAGATACCAAAACACTACGTGCAAAATTTCAATCACTTCGGACGAGAATTGCGCCCTCTAGATGCTGAAGAAATCAAGATCCAAGATTGGTTTTTATGGCAGCTATATCAAAACATGGACCGATTAGGCCCATTTTAAATCCCAACCCATTTTAAATCCAATCCTTTACTCCTTCGAAAGTTAGCGTGCTTTCGACAGACAGACCGACGGACAGACGGCGGACATGGCTAGTTCGACTTAAAATGTCATGACGATCAAAAATATATATACTGTATGGGGACTCAGACGCATATTTCGAGGTGTTACAAACAGAATGACGAAATTAGTATACCCCCATCCTATGGTGGAGGGTATACAAATTTAATGCAAATTTAGTCATATTGGGTCATTATGGCAGTTATATTCAATAATGGTTCGATTTAAACTTTATTCAGTAAGAAGAAAAATTTATCAAAATCCGGTAGTTAGTGAGCCTTGTTTGGTCCCAAGACCTTAAAGCGTGAGTTTGGACCTTGTGGAACCTATAAGCAATCAAGATCCCACCTAGACCAGACTGTTTCTCTTCCACGTTTCAACTAGATAAGATAAAATATGCGCCTTTAATGAGACTTAGATGGAATCTGGTATACACTTTTAAAGTCCAGCCATGTGCGGATTGTGCCGTATTCCCGCGGATATTGAGGACTCTAGTAAGACCCACCGTTTCAAAATTTTGGCGAAATATAAATACTTTTTTTTTATCCGTGCAAGACCATATTTCAGGTGAAGGGTCCATATGGCAGCTATATTCAAATATGATTTGATTAGAATAATATTCAACGCGAAAGTCGAGGAATCCAATTCAACTTATGAGACTATTCTAAATTTGAATGAAAATGAGTTGAAAAGCCCTAGACCTTTATTGGTAAGATCGGCATATATGGCAGCTTTATCATAATAAGTTACCAACTGGAACATATTTGGAACAACTCATTGCTTCAAATTCTAGCAAATATTAAAAAGCATTGTATGGGCCTTGTTATAAAATCGGTCAGTATGCCAGTTTAGGTCAGGCCAAGTTTCAACCAGGGCTGCAGAGCCTAGCCCTCGACCCTGACCCCGGTTCGGAGTCTAAGTCGGAATATTAAGCAGGAGTTGGAGAGCGGTTCGGAGTCGTGACAAGCGTGCTCAACCCCGAACCAAAGTCCGACTCCGGCTCAAAAGTCCGACTCCGACTCAAAAGTCCGACTCCGGCTCAAAAGTCCGACTCCAACTTCGACCGCAAAAACTCGACTCCGCAACCCTGGTTTCAACAAAATCAGATAAAATATACTCCTTTCACGAGCTCAACAAGTTTTATTAGCAGATCGTTCTATAACCCTATATTAGAATATCGGCCATATTTGAACTTATCTATCCCGAGCATGTTCCAGGCCCGACAATATTTGGTTATAACTGTCATATAAAATGATACGGCGCTCAATATATTCCATATTGTATACATATTTATATGCCTGTTAGGTGAAGTACGATTCTGATTGATTTAAACTTGACAAAGCCAAGGACAATTTTGGAATCTGTTTCAGCAAACTTAACCCGGGACAGTAAACTTTAATGATCTCGGACGAACAATTTAACGTCATAGTCGTTAAATCTGCACCAGGAATGTCTAAATCTAAACAGATGAGGTTCAGGCTGACATTACTGTCTCTCAGTAAATGTGATAGTTTGACATATTTCTCCTCGATATATTTCTGCAATATGGCACAGATCGGTCTCGATTTTATGCAATATGCCACAGATCGGTCTTGATAACATAAGTATCTGTGTCAAATTTCAATGAAATCGGCATATAAATGCCCCTTTTTGGGGGCCAAGACTTTAAATCGAGAAGTCGGTCTATATGGCAGCTATATCCAAATCTGCAGCAATTTGGACCAAGATGGAAAAAAAATTTCGAAGAGCATAACACAACTCACTGTCCCAAACTTCGGCGAAATCGTATGATAAATGCGCCTTTTATGGGTCAAAAACCTTAAATCGAGAGATCGATCTACATGGCAGCTACATGTAAATCTTGATCGATCTAGGCCAAATTGAAGAAGGGTTTCGAGGGGCTTAATTTAACTCACTGTCCCAAATTTCGGCGACATCAGACAATAAATGAGCCTTTTATGGCTCCAAAACCCTAAATCGAGAGATTGGTCTATATGGCAGCTATATGCAAATCTTCATCGATCTAGACCAAATTTCAGAAATATGTGGAGGGGCTTACTTAACTCTCTGACCCGAATTTCGACGACATCGGAAAATAGATGCGCCTTTATGGGCCCTAAACCTTAAATCGAGAGATCGGTCTATATGACAGCTATATCTAAATCTGAGCCGATCTGAGCCAAATTGAAGAACGATGTCGAAGGGACTAGCACAACTCACTGTCCATATTGCAGAAGTATGTCAATGGGCTTAACTTAACCCACTGTCCCAAATTTCGACGACATCGGACAGTGAATTTCGCATTTTATGGGCTCAAAACCTTAAACCGTGAGATCGGTCTATATGGCAGCTATATCCAAATCTGGACCGATCCAGGCCAAATTGAAGAAGGACGTCGAAGAGCCCAACTAAACTCACTGTCTCAAATTTCAGCGACATCGGACGCGCCTTTTATGGCCCCAAAAGCTAAATCCGAGAGATCGGTCTATATGGCAGCTATATCCAAATTTGGACCGATCTGTGCCATATTGCAGAAGTATGTCAAGGGGCTTAACTTAACTCACTGTCCCAAACCGCAAAACCGCAAAAGCGGTTAATAAATGTGGCTTTTATGCGCCTAAGACCCAAAATCGGAGGATCGGTCTATATGGCAGCTATATCCAAATCTGGACCGATACGGGCCAAATTGACGAAGAATATCGAAGGGCCTAACATAACTCACTGTCCCTAATTTCAGCAAAATCGGATAAAAAATGTGGCTTTTATAGGCCTAAGACCCTAATCGGATAATCGGTCTATATGGCAGCTATATCCAAATCTGGACTGATCTGAGCCAAATTGACAAAGGATGTCGAAGGGCCTAAGACAACTCACTGTCCCAAATTTCATCAAAATCGGATAATAAATGTGGCTTTTATGGGCCTAAGACCCTAAATCGGATAATCGGTCTATATGGGAGCTATATCCAAATCTGGACTGATCTGAGCCAAATTGACAAAGGATGTCGAAGGGCCTAAGACAACTCACTGTCCCAAATTTCATCAAAATCGGATAATAAATGTGGCTTTTATGGGCCTAAGACCCTAAATCGGAGAATCGGTCTATATGGCAGCTATATCCAAATCTGGACCGATCTGAGCCAAATTGACGAAGGATGTCGAAGGGCCTAGCATAACTCACTGTCCCAAATTTCGGCGACATCGGACAATAAATGCGCTTTTTATGGGCCCAAAACCTTAAATCGAGGGATCGGTCTATATGACAGCTATATCCAAATTTGGACCGATCCGAGCCAAGTTGAAGAACGATGTCAAAGGGCCTAGCACAACTCACTGTTCCAAATTTCGGCGACATCAGATAACAAATGCGCCTTTTATGGGCCCAAAACCTAAAAACGAGGGATCGGTCTATAAGGCAGATATAACCAAATCTGGACCGATCAGGGCCAAATTAATGAAGGACGTCGAAGGGCCTAACACAACTCATTGTCCCAAATTTCAGCAAAATCGGTTAATAAATGTGGCTTTTATGGGCCATAGACCCTAAATCGGAGGATCGGTCTATATGGCAGCTATATCCAAATCTAGACCGATCTGAACCAAATTGAATAACGATATTTAAGGGCCTAACATAACTCACTGTTCCAAATCTCAGCAAAATCGGATTATAAATGTGGCTTTTATTGGCCTAAGACCCTAAATCGGAGGATTGGTCTATATGGCAGCTATAACCAAATCTGGACCGATCCGGTCCAAATTGAAGAAGGATGTCGAAGTGCCTAACATAACTCACTGTTCCAAATTTCAGCAAAATCGGATAATAAAAGTGGCTTTTATTGGCCTA
Organism: Stomoxys calcitrans; assembly: GCF_963082655.1. Lineage (NCBI taxonomy): Eukaryota > Metazoa > Arthropoda > Insecta > Diptera > Muscidae > Stomoxys > Stomoxys calcitrans. The sequence goes on along the minus strand of NC_081553.1, from coordinate 44,132,625 downwards.
AGACCCTAAATAAACCTATCGGTCTATATGGGGGCTATATCAAGATATAGTCCGATATAGCTCATCATCGAACTTAACCTGCTTATGGACAAAAAAAGGAATCTGTGCAAAGTTTCGGCTCAATATCTCTATTTTTAAAGACTGTAGCGTGATTTCAACAGACAGGCGGTCGGACGGACAGACGGACGTACATGTGTAGATCGTCTTAGATTTTTACGCTGATCAAGAATATGTATATTTTATAGGTTCGGAAAAAGATATTTCGATGTGTTTCAAACGGAATGACAAAATGAATATACCCCCATCCTTCGGTGGTGGGTGGCTATAACTAGATGAATTGCGTGGTAGACTGGCATGCTATTCCTTACACCACCCTTTCCACAAGGAAACACCATCACAATCAGTGATTAGCTGACAAATAGAATGGCGATAAAAATTGAGGTACACAAATGTTTGTCTACAATAGGAATATTTGCGAAACATAAAATGTATTCTGATAAAAGCCAGCAAATCGGGCCACAACAATAAAATGCAAGCACTTTCTTCGAAGAAAATCGTTTATTGTCAAATATTTACAATAGCTGACAAACGTGGAAGCATTAAAATTTTTAAACGTACTTATAACAACGTTTGATATAAAAACAAAATAACGTGGCTGGAAATTTCATTCTAATTTGGGAAAACCAAGCAAAAGCATTACGAATTATAATGGCCTACATAAAGATTTGGATATTTTTGGCAGTATTGGCTTTGGCTAATACTCAGAAGGTAAGGAGTAACGTCTACTAAAGCAGCTCGATTAAAATTCCAGTTTTACAGACTTCGGTGGACAATTACTATGGCGACAATATGCACGCCGTCATACGAAATGATGAGTATATTGATGCCCATAGACGCCATTACGCGGGCAATATCTGGTATTACGATTTCCAAATTAACAAATTTAAGGAGGCCTATTTGGAACGCGTCAACTCTTTTGAATATCAAAAGGAGGCGCTTGTAAGAGAACTCATTCGTGTCGATGAGCATTTATATCCCTTAACGGTGCTGAGTGACTTCAGCAAGGCTTGTGTACAGAAATACAAGTCCTTAATCCCTTCCATGGCATGGGCCAAAAGTGAGATGGATCGATGCATTTCCGTGGCCTCCAATCAAGCGAATTCCTTGATAACCTATATGTCCTCAACGAATCGCACTTTACAGAGTCACTACACTACCACCTTTGAAAAGGAACTGAACGCCTGTAAAAGCAAGTTTAATACTACCTCGCCAACTAACTATACCATATGTCTGGCTAATGCTGTAAGTTTTGAGTGCACACTCCGCTTTACAAAAATTCCATTTTAATTGTGTTTTCCCCTTTCAGGTGGCCCTTACAAATACCTATACCCTGAATAATCAAAAAAGCTTTTCTTCTCAATTGCAAACCGCAAAAAATTCAGTTGCTGTCCATATGAAAACTGTTCAAGAATGCACTTTTGGTGTCTACAATACCACAGTTTCAAGAATCTCGGAGGCAAATTCACGCATTGACACGTGTCTCCGTGGCAATGATGATTGCTCACATTGCAGCGGTTTCTACTGCCAAGAGGTCTTTAGCATGCATCACTCACTTATTGATCCCCAAAATGCCACAATGTTTAATCCATTCTATAGACGAGAAGCTGGGAAATGCCTGATGATGAATATCGTGTAAAATGTAAACTTAAAAGAAATTCTAAAATAAAGAAATTCAATCAGCAGTATGACATTAATTCAATCCATTAACGAAGAATATGTAGAACTAGCTGAACCGGGCCAGATCCGCTGCGCCTTCTCTTACTTTATATGGAATAAAATTATCCTTTGAATATTTATTTTCGACAATTAAAGAGTTTTTAGTGAAATACCATGCTACGAAAATAGTATCTGCATATAGCTTGACTAACAGTATATCAAAATAAGAGCCTTTATCTGAATCCCATATGATCTTTATTAGACCACGAATTCGCTCGGAGAGTTTAACGCCATTCTAAAACGACTTTATTTCCACCCAATATTCTCATGATGTCGGATTTAGGAGTATTTTCGGGGGTGAGGTAGTCCCCTAGACACTTGGCCCTAAAGCGTCACCCAAAACACATGGCCCCAAAATTGGTTATCAAATTAGTTTTCTAATCTCAAATACCTAACATTTGAGCTACATATTGACATGGTCGGCCAATAGGGAGAGAGCGGTGCCCCAAATACATGATCCACATTTGGATATTCCTATTCTACTCCCAAATACCTTTATTAGAGCTCCATATTGCGATAGTCAGAAAATAATTGCTGTTTGTGGTCTAACTTGGGAAAGGGGTACCCACAGAAAATTGGTTCCGAAAGTGGGTATCAATTTCGTGCTCTACTCCCCAATAACTTTCACATGAGCCCCACATTGACATGGTCGGTAAATATGCTCAATTTAGGGGTATTTTGTATATCAGCAAAAAAATACAAAATTTGCCCACAAACATTCCACTAAGGAACAGGGTCAAACTTCTCACATATCAATGAGTGCAATCCGATTCGAGTTTAAGCTCAATGATAAGGGGCCTCTCTTTTATAGCCGAGTCCGAACGGCGTGCCGCAGAGCGACACCTCTTTGGAGAGAACTTTTACATGGCATTGTACCACACAAATCTTGGCAGCATTAGGAGGGGAAAACCACCGCTGAAACTTTTTTTCTGATGGTCTCGCCAGGATTCGAACCCAGACGTTCATCGTCATAGGCGGACATGCTAACTTTTGCGCTACGGTGGCCTCCGAAAGTATATCAGCATAGTGCTCTATTCTCATGTATCTATATATCATTTATTTGAACCCCATATTGGCATTGACCTCGAATTTAGATATCAAATTCGTTTTCCAATCTCAAATACCTTTCATTTAAACCCCTTATTGAAAAAGTCAACAAATATATCCGGTTTGGGGTATAAGCCATAAAAACTATCAATATCGAGCTCCACTCCAAATACGTTCTATTTGGTGGTTGTTATGGTGGGGGGACGTCCCCTAGACAGTTGGTCCTGAATGTTGATATCAGATTCGTGGTCTACTCTCAAATACCTTTCATTTGAGCCCCATATTTCCATAGTTGGCAAACATGATCGGTTTTGGGGCATAGGAAGACCACTCATTGACTTGGCCTTGAAAGTATATATCATATTCGTGTTCTTCTTTAAAATACCTTCTATTTGAGCCCCATGTTGCAATGGTCAGCCAATACTTCTTATGTGGGTGGTGTTATGGGGGTGGGGTGGTCCCATAGACACTTCCCCGAATATTGACATCAAATTTGTGCTTTACTCCCAAAGACCATTCATTTGAGCCCCATATTGCAAAATGCTAATTTTGCCCATGAACATTCCACCGCGGAACAGGGGCAAACTTCTAACATATCAATGAGTGTAGTCCGCTTCAAGTTTAAGCTCAATGATAAGGGGCCTCTTTTATATAGCTGAGTCCGAACGGCGTGCCGCAGTGCGACACTTCTTTGGAGAGAAGTTTTCCATGGCAAAGTACCTCAGAAATGTTGACAGCATTAGGAGGGAAGAACCGCCGCTGAAAATTTTTTCTGATGGTCTCGCCAGGATTCGAACCCAGGCGTTCAATGTCATAAGTGGGCATGCCAACCTCTGCGCTATGGTGGCCTTCAGCCCCATATTGCTATGGTTGTACATTTGGATTATATATTTGGGGAGGGACGGCCTCCCAAGTACTTGGTCCCACATTTGGATATCAGCTTCGTATTCTACACTCAAATACCTTTTATTTAAGCTCCATATTGTCATGGTCAGTAATTTATTCAAATACCTTTCATTTGAGTCCCATATTGCCATGGTGGGTAAATATGTCCGATTTAGGGGTGTTTGGAGTGGTCCCCCAAACACTTGGTCCGACAATTGGATATCAGATACGTTTACTAGCCTTAAAATCCTTTCATTTGAGTTCCATATTGTCGTGATTGGTCTACATATATATTTTCTAGGTTTTGCGGGTGGGGCGGCCCACCAGGTACCCCTCCGAAATTTGGATACCAAATTTCCGTCTTTAGGTTACTATAGGACATCACACAAAACTTCGCTTAAATCGCACCACCCATCTCCGAGATCTGGCGTTTCTGAAAATTAGGGTAGGGGGAGGGTCCATCCCCCTTTAAATACCAAAAAATTTAGTACCCTATTTTCACCACAGGATCATCTGTTAAAATTTCAAGAAAATCGGTTCAGCCGTTTTTGAGTCTATAAGGACAAACAAACACAAATGGATTTTTCTACGCACCCTCGAAGGGTGCAACACATTGAAATATCAATTTCCGACCTTATAAAGTTCAGTTCAGTTCAGACAGCGTTGGTCAGTCTGTTGAAATCACGCTTATAATAGAGATATTGAGCTGAAACTTTGGCACAGATTCTTGTTTTTGTCCATAAGCAGATTAAGTTCGAAGATGGGCTATTTCGGAATAAATCTCGATATAGGCCCCATACAGACCGATCGTCCGATTTAGTGTCTTAGGACCATAAAAGCCACATTTATTATCCGCTTTTGCTGAAATTTGGAACAGTGAGTTGTGTTGGGCCCTTCGATATCCTTTGTCAATTTGGCCCAGATCGGTTCAGATTTTGATATAGCTGCCATATAGATCGATCTCTCAATTTTAGGCCATGAGCCCATAAAAGGGTCATTTATTGTCCGATTTTGCCAAAATTTGGGCCAGTGAGTTGTGTTAGGCCACTCGACATCTTTCTTCCTTCTATAATGGACTATATCTTGATATAGGACCCATATAGACCGATCCGCTGATTTAGGGTCTTAGGCCCATAAAAGCCACATTTATTATCCGATTTTGCTGAAATTTGCGACAGTGAGTTGTGTTAGGCCACTCGACATCTTTCTTTAATTTGGCCCCAATCGGTTCAGATTTGGATATAGCTGTCATATAGACCGATTTCTCGAATTAAGGTCTTGGACCCATAAAAGTCGCATTTATTGTCCGATGTCGCTGAAGTTTGAGGAAGTTAGTTAAGTTAGACCCCTTGACATCTTTCCGCACTATGACCCAGATCGGTCCAGATTTGGATATAGCTGCCGTATAACGCCATCTCTCGACTTAAGGTTTTGGGCCCATAAAAGGCGCATTTATTGTTAGGCCACTCGATATCTTTCTTCAATTTGGCCCCAATCGATTCAGATTTGGATATAGTTGTCGTATAGACCGATTTCTCGAATTAAGGTCTTGCGCCCATAAAAGGCGCATTTATTGTCCGATGTCGCTGAAGTTTGAGGAAGTTAGTTAAGTTAGACCCCTTGACATCTTTCCGCACTATGACCCAGATCGGTCCAGATTTGGATATAGCTGCCATATAGCCCGATCTCTCGACTTAAGGTTTTGGGCCCATAAAAGGCGCATTTATTTTCCGATTTAGCCAAAATTTGGGACAGTAAGTTGCCCTTCGATATCCTTCATCAATTCAATGTCCTAGATCACTTCAGATTTTGATATAGCTGCCATATAAACCGATCTCCCGATTTAAGGCTTTGGGCCCTTAAAAGATGCATTTATTGTCCAATGTCGCTGAAATTTGGGACAGTGAGTTAAGATAAGCCCCTCGACTTACTTCTGAAATATGGCACAGATCGGTATATATTTGGATATAGCTGCCATATAGACCGATCGCTCGATTTAAGGTTTTGGCCCCATAAGAGGCGCATTTATAGTCCGAGTTCGCCGAATTTTCGGGACAGTGTGTTGTGTAAGGCTCCTCGACATCCTTCGTCAATTTGGTCCAGATCGGTCCAGATTTGGATATAGCTGTCATATAGACCGATCTCTCTATTTAAGATTTTAGCCCCATAAAAAGCTCATTTATAATCCGATTTCACTGAAATTTGATACAGTGACTTATGTTAGGCTTTTCGGCATCCTTGTCGTATATGGTTCAGATTGGCTTATTTTTAGATGTCGCTACCAAAAAGACCAATATTTTGTTATACACAATTGAACAATGACTTGTACTTATTTGTATTTGGTCCAAATCAGAACATATTTCGATATAGCTACTATGGGGCATAAGGTATGCAATTTTCAACGGATTTTGTCTAAAGGTGGTTTACATATATCCCTGAGGTGGTGGGTATTCAAAGTTCGGCTCGACCGAACTTAATGTCTTTTTACTTGTTATATCCTACACTACTACTGTGGTACAGGGTATTATAACTTAGTGCATTTGTTTGTAACACCCAAAAGGAAGAGAGATAGACCCATTGATAAGTATACCGATCGACTCAGAATCACTTTCTGATTCGATTTAGCTATGGCCGTCTGTTTGTCTCGCTGTCCGTCTGTCTGTCTGTTCGTTTGTCCATGTTAATTTGTGTACAAACTACAGGTCGCAATTTTTATCCGATCGTCTTCAAATTTGGTATGGCCTAGAGACGAAGCCTATTGAAATTTGAAAAATCGATTCAGATTTGGATATAGCTCCCATATATATGTTCGTCCGATTTGCAGTAATACTGCCATAAAATGGTCATTTGTTTACCGATTTTGTGGAAATTTGGCAGGAGGAATTTTCTTGTTTGTTTCTCTTTCGGGACGAGCTGAATGATCGAAGATGCAAATGGAAAAGGAAAGCCAAAGGTAGCAACAGACACCAACCACTATGGGACACGTTTCGTCTTTGGTTAGAAGACTTTTCAACCATATTAGGTGTGACGGCTTCAAAGGCCGTGCGTTGGTATGTTGTATTTAACTCGTATTAATTGCGAAAACGCATCTATGATACAATTATCACATTAACCAAGCTCGAGAACCCTGCTTATTAGCTGTACATTTTTCCAATGCATTTATTTTTGTGTAATGGCAGACATCCTGTCTTATGACTTCCGACATTACAGGCCAATTTCATTTAAATCGGTTCAGATTTGAATATAGCTCCCATATATATGTTCGTCCGATTTGCAGTAATAATGCAATAAAAAGGTCATTTGTTACCCGATTCTCTCGAAATTTGGCAGGAGGGATTTCTCTCGACTTTAATGGTGATTTTCATGAATATCGGTTCAGATTTAGATATAGCTCTCATATATATATATATATATATATATATATATATATATATATATATCGTCCGATTTTCACTCCTAGAGTCACAGCAAGCGCATTTATTGACCCATCTTGCCAAAAATTTTGCAAAACGCTTTCCTCGACGACTGCCACAGTATCTCAGAAATTTGCTCAAAATCAAATCGTTTCAGATTTAGGTATAGCTCCCCTATATATGTTCGTCCGATTTTGAGAAATATTGCCAGAAAGTGTTCATTTTATAACCGATTCTCTCGAAATTTTGCAGGAAGGATTTTCTTATGACTCTCGATATTACTGGTGAATTTCATAGAAATTGTCCCAGATTTAGATATAGCTGTCCTATATGTATATAGATTTTTCACCTCAAGCGCTACTGCAAGCGCATTGTTTGACCAATCTTGTCAAAATTTTGCTCAACGGTTTCCTCGACAATTACCACTCTATCTAAGAAGTTCAGAATTAGATACAGCTCCCAAATATATGTTCGTCAGATTATGGGTAATTTACAATAATGTTGTCATTGGTCACCCGTAGTTATTACAGTTTGAACATATTTGCTCGCCGAGGTCCATCAAAATTGGTTCAGAATTGGATATATTGGGTTGCCCAAAAAGTAATTGCGGATTTTTCATATAGTCGGCGTTGACAAATTTTTTCACAGCTTGTGACTCTGTAATTGCATTCTTTCTTCTGTCAGTTATCAGCTGTTACTTTTAGCTTGCTTTAGAAAAAAAGTGTAAAAAAAAGTATATTTGATAAAATTTCTTTCTAAGTTTTATTAAAAATGCATTTACTTTCTTTTAAAAAATCTGCAATTACTTTTTGGGCAACCCAATAGCTCCCACATTGTACTTATAGGGTAGGTGTAGGGTATTATAAAATCAGCACCGCCCGTCTTTTGCCATTTCTTACTGGGTTTGAGTGCAGTGTTGTTATCCGATTTTACAAAAATCCATATTCAAAAATCCATAGTAAGTGCGAAGGGGTCTAGAACCGATTTATCGTTTGCGTGACTTGAAATAGTTAACATATAATAAACTGTTCTCCCCATTAGCCTTCTGCGACCCCTTTAAGCTTCGATTTTGCCTAGTTACGGGGAAATTTGGTACGCAAAGTACAACTATGCTCTGTTACGAAGTTCATTCTGAGTAAAGTTTTGACAGATTTGATGATGGTGGGTTCCGAAGAAGGTTCGGCCTTAAGACCTTTTCCAACTATCGATGTATTGGTTGTTTTTTTTAATTATCCCACTCTTTTAGAACCGAAGTCTTATGTCTCCACAAACCAACTGACCACCATTAATTTTTCAACTGTTTGTTAAAGTGGTCGGGCCTTCAAAAAAAACTAATTAATAGATAAGCCATAGTTATCATAATTCCAAAGAGATACTTCATAACTTATCGTTCAATGTGCTTCGGAAGGTTGATAAAGGTGATTTTCATTGATATTAGCTATTCAACCGCAATAAAAATCCCCTCAATAAATAGTGATATCTCTTCATAATATTGATTATAAAGAAAATGTATGCGCGGATTTTCTACGCCCACTTCAACTGATAACTTATCAACGAATTATTGCAAACAATTGAAGATGGCCCAAATTATGCAAAGGTGTAAGCTTCAAGAAAGAAAGAAAGAATAAATAGTTTGCTGGTAAATATAAAAAGAAATCATTTGTGGAAAAAAGACACTCGATATTTAGGATTCAGGGCCAAAAGAAGTCATAGTTCTACCACAAAAAGAAGGTAGAAAAAATGATAGGCACTAAAATAGTGGCGATTCTAGCATTGTTGGCTGCGACCAAGGCACAACAGGTAACTGTGCTTAGTTATCTATCGATTACTCCTTACATTCAATCCCTGTCATTTCAGAGTTCCATCGATACTATTCTAATACGCAACGACGAATATCTCAATTCCCACAGACGTCAATATGCTCTCAATATTTGGTATTATGATGTACAAATGGAACAATTTAGAGAATCCTATGTGAAACGAGTCGATGATATGGAATATCAAAAAGATGCTCTTCTAAATGAACTCAAGAATCGTGATGAAAATTTATATTCTTTAACACTTTTGAGTGACTTTAGCAAAACTTGTGTGGAAAAATACAAGCCGTCGATGCCGGTGGCAGCTGATGTTAAAAATCAAGTGGATCGTTGCACTGACACTGCCCATTATAAAACCGATAATCTTATATATACCATGGAAGTGACAAACAAAACATTACAGAATCATTACGATAATGTATTTGAAAAGGAAGTCAGCCGATGTCAGAGCAATTATGGGACAACCAAAACAGCTAATTACACTTTGTGTCTGGCCAATGCTGTAAGTTAGCCTTTAAAAAAGAAACATATGTTTCTAATCCAACTGTTTCATTCTAGGTATCCGTCACAAATGCCTTTACCCAAAGTAGCCAACAACAATTTTCGAATCAACTTAAAAATGCCTATAATACAGGAAGACTCGAAATAAAGACTCTTCATGAATGCGTTTTTGTGGTACACAATAATACTTTGACGAAAATGTCGCAAGCCAATACCCATATTGATAGATGCATCCTTGGCATGGATGATTGTGCGCAATGCAGCAAACACTTCTGCCGTAATGTCTATAACATGGCTGCATCAAGCATTGATCCCAATAGCCCTACTATGTATAATCCATTCCAGGGTCAAAGTGAAACTGGCGAATGTTTAATGCTGAATATATACTAAATCAATCAATTATTGTTGAATGGGTTGGAGAATTTTATTTAGGCAACTAAAATATCCGAAAAAAAAACTCTTCAATTTATTGAAAAATTAAAAAAAAAATACAAATTTAAATATAAAAGTTTGTGCTGTATATACATTTGACACTCTTCATAACCTATATCACTACTGTAGGTTAAGTTAGGTAAGAGTGCTGTCCCACAGTAGCGACACACCAGGGAATCGAACCCATGACTCAAGCTCTGGCAATCCAAGCACGCTACCAACTCGGCTACCGGGGTGCCTATTACTACTGTAACACCCAGAAGAAAGACAGCTAGACCCGTTGATAAGTATGCCGATCGACTCGGAATAACTATCAGATTCGATTTATTGTTTAAAAAGTATTAGTTTGTTTAAAAAGTAATGGTCACAATTTTCATCCAATCGCATTCAAATTTAGACCCTGTGCTGGCTCTGATCCCATTGAAATTGAAAGAAATCTAATCAGATTTGGACATAGTTTCCGTATGTATATTCGCCCAATTTCGGCTAATATTGCAACAATGTGTCATTTGTGCCATGAAGAAGTCTCTTATGACTCCGAACACTAATAGCAAATTTGGTAGAAATCGTTTCAGATTTAGATATAGCTCCCATATATACTTGAAACTCCATTTTCACTTCTAGAGCCTTTGTCAACACAATTATTGCAGGAAACTGAACTTCAAATTAAACAATTTGGAAAGGCAACTCTTGCCCTGCACACTTGCAAGAGAGCCATTGGCAACAAATTGGGGGTTTAAACCACTTGCCTTGCACTTAGTATGTACTGCAGTCGTCAGACCTATAATGCTATATGGTGTTGTGGTATGGTGGACGGCGCACAGTGCGAGAAAATCGAAAAAAAAAATAGAAAAAAATATGCTATTTGAGACTTTATTCATTCTCACTCATTGAAATTTAAAATGATTAAAGCTTAGGAATTATCGAGATACTGTGATCAAGGCCCCAAGTAAACCGGGCGGCTTTTGGAAGACCCCTAAAGTTGGTCACCACGGCATTTCTAACAAGTAAAAAGGCGTTAAGTTCGGCCGGGCCGAACTTTTCATGCCCACCACTTCGGTTATATACGGAAACCACCTTTCGTCATAATCCCGTGAAAAATGCATAATTAATGCCTCCATAGCAGTTGTACGAAATATGGTCCGAATTGGACCAAATTCGATACGGATATTGAGTGATCTAACAAGTACAAGTTAATGTTTTCTAGAACAAATATTGGTCTTTTTGGTAGCCATATCCAAATATAGACCGATCTGAACCATACAGGATACGGGAGTCGAAAAGCCTAACCTAAGTCACTGTTTCAAATTTCAGCGAAATCGGGTTATAAATGTGGCTTTTATGGCGCCAAGACTTTAAAACGAGAGATCGGTCTATATGGCAGCTATATCTAAATCTGGACCGATTTGGACCAAGTTAAAGAAAAATGTAGCAGAGCTCAACACAACTAACTGTCCCAAATTTCGGCGACACCGGACAATAAATGCGCCTTTCATGGGCCTAAAACCTTAAATCGAGAAATCGGTCTATATGGCAGCTATATTCACCTCTGAACCTATCAGAGCCAAATTGAAGAGGGCTATCAAAGGGCCTAAGACAACTCACTGTCCCAAATTTCAACAAAATCGAATAAACAATGTGGTTTTTATGGGCCTAAGACATTAAATCGGAGAATCGGTCTATATGCCAGCAATATCCAAATCTGGACCGATCTGGGCCAAATTGACGAAGGATTTCGAAGGGCCCAATACAACTTACTGTCCCAAATTTCAGTAAAATCGAATAATAAATGTGGTTTTTATGGGCCTAAGACCCTAAATCGGCGGATCTGTCTATATGGGGGCTATATCAAGATATAGTCCGATATAGCGGATATGGCTAGATCGTCTTAGATTTTTACGCCGATCAAGAATATATATACTTTATACGGTCGGAAATGGATATTTCGATGTGTTGCATCTGCGGTGGTCGCATCAGACCGTAGCGTGTTGTCCTCCCCTCCTATAGGTGTGGGTGCCTTGGCACCTGTAGTCAAGAGTAATGCTACATGCGCACAACTAGTTGTCAGGGATGAGGGATGCACAGTTCGTTCCCAGCCTTTAATTAAAGACAGCGACTGTGTCAATGAAACAGTCATCGCAGCCGAATCGTAAGATGATGGCATCGGAATGACGACAGAAGTGAGCGATGGCTTTGCTAAGCTCACAAGCAGACCGAGAAAGCGATCCGGTGCATGACGAAGGAGACAGAGGAGTATGTACCTGCAGCGCAATCGGGCGAAAGTGCAGGATGCTGGGAGGGATAGAACTGACCAGCACTGCTCTAGAGTCTTTAAACTTAAAGATATGAAGTTGAAACTTCGCACAGGTAATTTCGTTTACCATAGCCAGGTTAAGTTCGAAGATGGGCTATATCAGACAATATATTGACTGATATAGCCCCGCATTTATTATCAAATTTCACTGAAATGTGCTATGTGATACAGCTACCACATAAATCGATCTAACAACATAAGGTCCTAGGCTCTTAAAAGCCGAATTTATTGCCAGATTTCAATGAAGTTTGCCACATCGAGTTGTGTCGACTATGGTTTAAATCGGTCGAACACCGCTTTAAATTTTGCAGGGATACTTAATATTGATATAGGTCGTTGGAGACTGCATGAGGGTTATATCGGTTTAGATTTGGTTATGGCCCCGATATAAACCGATCCATCGATTTGACTTCTTGAGCCCCTAGAAACCTAAATTTTCATCCGATTTCGCCGAAATTTGAAAAAAAGTCTTGAGATATGACTTTCAGCATCCATGCTAAGTATCATCTGAATCGATCTATAAATAGACATAGCCCCCATATAAACTGATCCCCGGATTTGACTTCTTGAGCCCTTAGAAGTCTCAATGTTTATCCGATTTGGCTGAAATTTGGATCATGGACAAGAGTTATTATTTCCAACATCCATATCAAGTATGCTCCGAATCGGTCCATCAATAGATATAGCCCTAATATAAACTGATCCCCGGATTTGACTTCTTGAGCCCTTAGAAGCCTCATTTTTCATCCGATTTGGCTGAAATTTGGAACAATTACTTGAGTTATAACTTCCAACATCCATGTCAAGTATGATCAGAATTGGTCCAGATATAGCCCCCATAAAACCTCAAATTTTATCCGATTTAGCTGGAATTTGGAACAAAGGCTTGATTTTCATCATCTGTGCTAAGTATGATCCGAATCTTATGTATAAATTATAAATAATATAATCAATTTGTGTTTGTTTGTAGGTTTTTTTGTTTGTGTGTTCCCAGAATTCACTGAATAAGGTTAAGCCAAGCGATCAGCCGATATACTTTTTTTTTAATATTTGGCAGTACTTGGCATTGAGGATGTCAACTTGTTCTCTTTTTACATTCATTCTTTGTTTACGTTTTCTCCTATATGATGACATTTTCAATCGTCAGATTTGACATCCTTAATGATGTTTATGGGGCCTATCCACTTTGTGTTTTGCATGTGACCTAACCTTCTATTAGTGAATCCTGGCTGTGTGTGTGTGTGTGTACTGAACCGATTTTTTGACATTTTCACAGATGGTGCATAACGATCCCGTGGAGAAAATAGGGTACTACATTTTTTGATATCTGAAGGGGAGGCGGACCCTCCCCCTTACCCTAATTTTCAGTAACGCTAGATCTCGGAGATGGGTGGTGCGATTTAAGCGAAATTTTGTGTGCACTCGTATAGTACCCTAAAAATAAAACTTTAGTATCCAAATTTCGGATAGGGTAGCTAGGGGGCCGCGCCACCCATAAAAGGTATTTAAGTATAGAATTCGAATTTGATATTCAAATATAGGACCCATTTTTTTGGGGGGGCGCCTCTGCCCAAAAACATCCCCAAAGGGGACAAATTTACGACCATAGCAATTTGGGGCTCAAATGAAAGATCTTTGGGAGTAAAGTAAGAATCTGATATCAATATTTGGTAAAAGTCTCTATGGGACCACCCCAACCCCACAACACAACCCAAATAGAAATTATTTGCTGACTATTGTATTATGAGGCTCAAATAAGAAGGTTTTTAGAGTAGATCACGAATTTGATATCTATTTTCAAGGCCTACTCACTGAGTGGCCGATCATGTTTGCCGACTAGGAAATATGGAGCTCAAATTACAGGTATTTGGGAGTAAACCATGAATCGATAACAACATTTGGGACCAACTGTCTAGGGGACGTCCCACCACCATAAGGACGTATTTGCTCACCAAGACTATTATGGTATTAAAGAGAGTGGAACTAAATATTCATAGTTTTTAGGGCCAATACCCCAAACCGGACATATTTGCTGACTTTTTCATTAAGGAGTTAAATGATATCCAATTTTGAAGCCAATGGCAATATGGGGTCCAAATAAATGATATATAGATACATGAGAATAGAGCACGTTGGTGATATATTTTCCGGGCTTAGTGTTTGGGGAACCAATCCAATCCCCAAAACACCCATAAATCGGGCATATTTTCCCACCATGACAATGTTGAGTTTAAATTATAGGTATTGGGAGGTAGAGCAAGGATTGATACCTATTTTCGGGACCAATTTTCTGGGGATCTACTCCTTTCCCAAAATACCCCAAAAACAGTAATTTTTTAGTGACCATCGCAATATGGGGCTCAAATAAAGGTATTTGGGAGTAAAATACGAATTTGATATCCAAATGTAGGACCCTGTATTTAGGGCATCATCCCTTCCCCAAAACACCCCCCAAAGGATAAACATTTTTCGGCCATGCCAATATGTGGATCAAATGAAAGGTATTTGGCCCCTTTTTTAGGGCCATGTGTTTGGGGGACGCCTCATCGTGTAAACTCCCCCTCAAATCCAATGGCAATATGGGATTTAAGTAAATGTTATTTGAAAGAAGAACACAAAGCTGATATTTTTTCAGGACCAAGTGTATGGGGGTATACCTCACCCCCGAAAACACTCCTAAATCAGATATCATGAGATTATCGGGCTGAAATAAAGTATTTTAAGAATGGAGTACACCTTACATCCCAACTTAAATTCGCAAACCAATAAAGTTCACATGGGATTCAGATAGAGGCACTTATATTGTTAAATTGTTAGTCAAGCGATATACTATTTTCGTAGCATGGTATTTCACTAAAAGCTCTTTAATTGTCGAAAATAAATATTCCAAGGAAGATTTTGTTCCATATAAAGTAAAAGAAAGCGCAGCGGAGCGGGCCCGGGTCAGCTAGTCGGTCTATAAATAAATATATCCCCCATATAAACCCATAGACGGATTTGACTTCTTGAGCTTATAGAAGCCTCAAATCCGATTTCACTGAAAATTAGAGAAGAGACTAAAGTTATAACTTCCAGCATCCATGCTAAGTACGATATAAATATGTACTGATATAGCCCTCATATAAACCGATTCCTGGATTTGATTTCTTGAGCACTAAGGAGCCTAAATTTTGACAGTCGGTACCCAAGATTAGGCCCGACCGAACTTAGCACCCTTTTTTTTGTTAACTACTAACACATAATTTCATTCAATTTTATTCCATTTTTCTTACAGTGCTTTAAAATATACTCAACATCAAACAATCACCAATTTCTTGACGTCCATAAAATGGATTATACATGGTTGCATTTTTGGTATCGATGGACGATGAGGACATGTAAGAGACAGCGTTACAGAAGTGACCATGACAGGAGGGACAATCATCTGCACCATGAATGCATCTGTCAATGCGTGTTTTGGCTTCCGCAATTTTGCTTAGAGTGGTATTTTGAATTGCAAAACTGCATTCATGCAGGGTTTTAATATCCATATCAGCTGAGTTTTTGGCCGACTCCAATTGAGTCGAGAATGTCTTTTGATTGTTATAAGTAAAGGTATTGGTAGTGGAAACCTTTGATAGGAAAAAAGAATATTTCATTACAATATATGTGTAGTCTATGAGGTTTCCAAGCAACTTACCACATCAGCTAGGCACAAGGTTTGATTTGCGGACATAGAGGAATTGTATTTAGTTTGACAAGCTGTAACTTCCTTTTCAAAAGTTGTTCTATAATAAGTCTGTAAAGTGTTATTGGTCGATGCCATGTACGAAGCCAACCAGTCCACCTCCATGCTTGCTTCCGATATGCAGATATCCATTTGATATTTAACCCATTCCCTAGATGGCATTATGGCTTGATATTTTTTCACACAAACTTTGCTGAAATCGCTTAACAGTGTTAAGGGGTATAGCTGTTCATTGGCTGTCTTAACTTTGTCCAATAGCGAATCCTTTTGATATTCCATGGCATTGACTCGATCCAAGTAGGCGTCCTTGAAGAAGTTAATTTGCACATCATAATACCAAATATTGAAGGCATGTTGACGTCTTTGGGCATCGATGTAGTCATCATTGCGCATTGAACTATTGGTGCTATTTCTATGCTCTATATGGGCTACCAAATTCTGAAATGAAATTTGATTTTCAATATGAGAAAGCCTTTAAAGGGAATGTACAATAATAAAAAAATCTTACCTGTTCTGCCCTTGCCAAGGCCACAAAGGATAACACCAAGACAATTTTTACTAAAGCCATATTAATTCGTTTAGATTGTGATGCGTTTGAAACTTAAAGATCGAGTGAGGTTCTCTTGCCGCATTAAGGTTTTTATATTGGCAAAGTTTAGCCAAAATTAACTTTAAAATTGCCATATCTGTCATTTCCCTATCAGCTTTTAATTATTAAAAATATTTCACTGTTTAATAGAATCATATCTATTTAAATTTTTTAATATATCATAATACAGGGTGGCTGATGAATATTGCTACAATGATGAATATTGCTACATTTTTTTTTCGGTGTATGGAATACATTTTTCTTTTATTCATGTTAAATTAAATTATTAAATTAATTATTAAATTATTATTAATTAAATTAATTAATTAATTAATTAAATTAATTATTAAATTATTATTATTAAATAGAAAAAAAGTTATTACATTTTTTTTTGGTAGCGGCTTTCATCAGCCACCCTGTATATCATAAAACAAACCATTTTCGATTATTTTGGTACACTGAATAATTTCCAGTGATTTACATTTATGAAGGGGATTTTTATTTCGATTAAATCTAAGATTTAAACGGAAATTACTTTTATTGATATTTTATTTTTCAATATTGTGAAATAGTTATTTGCCGATATATTGACTACGGTCAGTACCATTTCAAGTACCCAGAGGAGATAAGTAACATGGCAAAAGTAAATTTGTTCTTAGTTCGAAAGCAGCAAACATGACTTCCTCTATATTAAATGGATTTTTTGAATAATATATGCATAGGAGTTACGAAGAACTTCAAAGTTGTTAATTTTCTAAGCATGAAGATATAATTGATACCAATAACACAAAATATGTATTCGAAGTTTCAAAAGAAGCTTCATGTTTTCGTTGTAATGATATCTACGCCACCTTCGTTAGGACGAAAATGGTGCATTATGTAAAAAAAATAACAAGGTGTTAAATTCGGCCGGGTCGAACTTTGGATACCCACCATCTCGGGTATATATGTAAACCACATTTCATCGTAATCCGGTGAAAAATTCATAATTTATGGCCCCATAGCAGCTTTCTCTAAATATGATCCGATTTAGAGCAAATTCAACACCGATATTGAGTGGTCTATTAGGTACAAATCATTGTTCAATATTGTTTAACAAAATATTGGTATTTTTGGTAGCCATATCCAAATATAGACCGATCTGAACCATATACTACACGGATGTCGAAAAGCCTAAAATAAGTGACTGTGTGAAATTTCAGTGAAGTCGGATTATAAATGCGCCTTTATGGGGCCAAGACTTCAAATCGAGAGATAGGTTTATATGACAGCTATATCCAAATCTGAGCCGATCTGGGCCAAATTGAAGAGGGATGACGAAGGGCTTAAAACAACTCACTATTCCAAATTTCTTCGAAATCGGTCAATAAATGTGCTTTTTATAGGGCCAAAACCTTATATCGAGAGATCGGTCTATATGGCAGCTATATCCAAAACTGCACCGATCTAGGCCAAAATGCAGAAAGTTGTCGAAGAACTTAACGCAACTCACTGTCCCAAATGTCAGCAAAATCGGACAATAAATGTGCCTTTTATGGGCGAAAAACCTTATATCGAAAGACCGGTATATATGGCAGCTCTATCCAAATCTGAACCGATATAAGCCAATTTGCAGAAAGTGGTTGAAGGGCCCAACACAACTCACTGTCCCAAATTTCGGCAAAATCGGATAATAAATGCGCCTTTTATGGGTCTAAGAACTTAAATCGAGAGATCGGTCTATATGGCAGCTATATACAAATCACGACCGATCTCTACCATATTGCAAAAGGATGTCGAGTGGCCTAACACAACTCACTGTTCGAACCTTCGGCGAAATCGGACAACAAATGCGCCTTTTATGAAATTTTCACCGAATTTTGATGAAAGTTGGTTTACATAAATACCCGAGGCGGTGGATATCCAAAGTTCGGCCCTGCCGAACTTAACGCCTTTTTACTTGTTTCAATATAGCCTGATGTAAACCATATTTGGGTCAGATGTTGAGAAGTCTAAATTAACTCAATGTTTCAAATTTCAGCGAACATTAAGAATTTATGGGTCTTAAACCCTTTATCGGCAAATAGATCTATTGTATATAGCATCTATGTCCCAATATGGTCTCATTTGGCTTGTTCAAGAGCTTAAGCAGCGGACATCAAAAAGATGTATCTGTGCCACATTTCAGCTCAAAATCTCAATTTTTGAAGGCTGTGGAGTGATTACAACAGACGGACGGATCGGGGGCTGTCACACGGACAACGTTAAATAATCTTAGAATTTTACTACGATCCGAAATATATATACTTCGTAGGGTCAGATATTGATATTTCGGTGTATTTCAAACGGAATGACTAAATGAATATAACGCCTATCCTATGGTGGTGGGTATTAAAAGCAGGTGGTAGTGGGTATAAAAATATTAAAATTTGGGCCAAATTTTTTTTGGGATGCCCCCTCTCCCCCCTAAGAAACTCTCAAGCAAACACATTTCCGGGTCGGGAGCATATAAGTATTAAGCGAACTATGAAATCAAAGTTCTGGACCAGTGGGGAAGGGCTCCTTAGAATAAAGTAAAACTCAATGACAAGTAAAATGGCGTTAAGTTCGGCCGGGCCGAACTTTGGATACCCACCACCTCGGGTATATAAATAAACCACATTTCATCAAAATTCGGTGAAAATTTCTTACCTTATGTCCCATAGCAGTTATATAAAAATATGTTCCGATTTGGACCAAATACTAATAAGTACAGTAGCTATATCCAAAAATAAAAAAAAGCCTAACATAAGTCACTGTGTCAAATTTCGGTTAAATCGAGAGATCGGTCTACATGTCAGGTATAGTCAAATCTGGACCGATCTGGGCCAAATTGAAGAAGGACGTCGAAGAGCCTAAATTAACTTACTGTCTCAAATTTCAGGGTCATTAGACAATAAATGCGCCTTTTATGGTCCCAAAACCTAAAACCGAGATATGGATCTATATGGCAGCTATATTCAAATCTGGACCGATCAGTGCGATATTGCAAAAGTATGTCAAGGTGCTTAACTTAACTCACTATCTCAAATTTCGGCGACATCGGACAATAAATGCGCTTTTATGGGCCCAAAACCTTAAGTCGAGAAATCGGTCTATATGGCAGCTATATCCAAATCTGAACCGATCTTGACCAAATTGAGGAAGGATGTCGAAGGGGCTAAGAGAACTCACTGTCCCAAATTTCAACAAAATCGGATAATAAATGTGGCTTTTATGGGCCCAAGACCCTAAATCGGATCGATCTATATGGCTGCTATATCCAAATCTGGACCGATCTAGACCAAATGAACGAAGGATGTCGATGGGCATTACACAACTCACTGTCTCAAATTTCAGCAAAATCGGATAATAAATGTGGCTTTTATAGGCCTAAGACCCTAAATCTGAGGATCGGTCTATATGACAGCTATATCCAAATCTGAACCGATCTGGGCCAAATTGACGAAGGATGTCGAAGGCCCTAACACAACTCACTGTCCCAAATTTCAGTAAAATCGGATAATAAATGTGGGCCTAAGACCCTAAATCGGAAGATCGGTCTATATGGGGGCTATATCAAGAAGTTGTCCGATATAGCCCATCTTCGAAATTAAACTGCTTATGGCCAAGAAAAGAATCTGTGCAATGTTTCAGCTCAATACCTCTATTTTTAAAGACTGTGGCGTGATTTCAACAGAAAGACGGACAGACGGACGGACTTGGCTATATCGTCCTAGATTTTTACGCTGATCAAGAATATATATACTTTATAGAGTCGGAAGCGGATATTTCGATGTGTTGCAAACAGAATGACAAAATGAATATAATCCCATCCTTCGGTGGTAGGTATAAAAATCATATTTTATGGGTCCAAGACCTTAAATCGGAAGATTAATCTATACGAGTTTTTATAGCCGATACAACCCAAAATTAAATTTAACCAACCTACTATAAACACAAGTAAAAGCGTGCTAAGTTCGGCCGGGCCGAATCTTGTATACCCTCCACCATGGATCGCATTTGTCGAGTTCTTATCCCGGCATCTCTTCTTAGGCAAAAAAGGATATAAGAAAAGATTTGCTCTGCTATTAGAGCGATATCAAGATATGCTCCGGTTTGGACCACAATTAAATTATATGTTGGAGACCAGTGTAAAATGTCAGCCAATTCGAATAAGAATTACGCCCTTTTGGGGCTCAAGAAGTAAAATAGAGATACCAATTTATATGGGAGCTGTATCGGGCTATAGACCGATTCAGACCATAACAAACAAGTTTGTTGATGATCATGAGAGAATCCGTCGTACAAAATTTCAGGCAAATCGCATAATATTTGCGACCTCTAGAGGCTCAAGAAGTCAAGATCCCAGATCGGTTTATATGGCAGCTTTATCAGGTTATGAACCGATTTGAACCTTATTTGACAAAGTTGTTGAAAGTAAGAATAAAACACGTTATGCAAAATTTCAGCTAAATCGAATAGGAATTGCGCCCTCTAGAAGCTTAAGAAGTCAAGTCCCCAGATCTGTTTACATGACAGCTACATCAGGTTATGGACCGATTTGAAACATACTTGGCACAGTTGTTGGATATCATAACAAAACACGTCGTGAAAAATTTCATTTCAATCGGATAAGAATTGCGCCCTCTAGAGGCTCAAGAAGTCAAGACCCACGATCGGTTTATATGGCAGCTATATCAAAACATGGACCGATATGGCCCATTTACAATACCAACCGACCTACACCAATAAGAAGTATTTGTGCAAAATTTCAAGCGGCTAGCTTTACTCGTTAGCGTGCTTTCGACAGACAGACGGACGGACGGACGGACGGACAGACGGACGGACATGGCTAGATCGACATAAAATTTCACGACGATCAAGAATATATATACTTTATGGGGTCTCAGACGAATATTTCGAGTAGTTACAAACAGAAAGACGAAATTAGTATACCCCCCATCCTATGGTGGAGGGTATTACAAGTAAAAGCGAGCTAAGTTCGGTCGAGCCGAATCTCGGGAACCCGTCACAAAGAATTCTTCTAAAAAATGTATTCAAACTAAATTTAGTTGAAGGACATTATTTTATTCTACAAACTAAACTTCTGTCCAACCAGCAAAAATTAAAGCTTCTAGGAACAGAACAAGGATGAGCGAGAGACCGCTTTATATTCGACAGACGGACATGATTAGATCGGCTCAGAACGTCATCACGAACAAGAATATATATACATTATGGAGTCTTTTATGGACTCCAGACACTTTATCGACAGCTATATGTAGTCCGATCTGAGCCATATTTAGGTCGGATGTCTGAAAGCTTAAAACAACTCACTTTCTCAAATTTTGGTGAAATCGGATAAAAAAATAGAACTTTTATGGACTTCAGACATTTTATCGGGAGATCGGTCTATATGGCAGCTATATCTAAATATAGCCCGATGTAAACCATATTTGGGTGAGGTGTTGGAAGGCCTTAAACTACCCACTGTTTACAATTTAAGCGAAATCGGATAAAAAATAAAGCTTTTATGGGTTTCAGACCCTTTATCGGGAAATCGGTCTATATGGTCGCTATATCTAAATATAGTCCGATGTAAACCATATTTGAGTCAGATGTTGGGGAGTCTAAAGTAACTCAATGTTTCAAATTTCAGCGAAATCGCATGAAAAATAAAGAATTTATGGGTTTTAAACCCTTTATCGGCCGATAGATCTATTGTATATAGCATCTATGTCCTAATATGGACTCATTTGGCCTGCTCAAGAGCTTAAGCAGCGGGCATCAAAAAGATGTATCTGTGCCACATTCAGCTCAAAATCTCAATTTTTGAAGGCTGTGGAGTGATTACATCAGACGGACGGACAGGCGGGCTGACACACAGACATCGTTAAATAGTCTTAGAATTTTACGACGATCCGTAAAATATATACTTCGTAGGATCGGATATTGATATTTCGGAATCAAACGGAATTACTAAATGAATATAAATCCTATCCTATGATGGTGGGTATAAAAAGTTGGTAGTGGTGGGAATAAAAGGTTGGTGGTGGTGGGTATTAAAATTTGGGCCAAATGTTTTTTGGGTTGCCCCCTCTCCCCCCTAAGAAACTCTCAAGCAAACACACTTCAGGGTCGGGAGCATATAAGTATCAAGCGAACTATGAAATCAAAATTCTGAATCAGTGTGGGCGGACTGTTTAACCCCAAAACTCCTTAGAATCAAGTAAAACTCAATGACAAGTAAAATGGCGTTAAGTTCGGCCGGGCCGAACTTTGGATACCCACCACCTTGGGTATATATATAAACCACATTTCATCAAAATTCGATGAAAATTTCATACCTTATGTCCCATAGCAGTTATATCAAAATATGTTCCGATTTGGAGCAAATACTAATAAGTACAGTAGCTATATCCAAAAATAAAAAAAAAAACCTAACATTAGTCACTGTGTCAAATTTCAGTGAAATCGGATTATAAATGCGCATTTTATGGACCCAAAGCCTTAAATCGAGAGATCGGTCTATATGTCAGGTATAGTCTAATCTGCACCGATCTCGGCCAAATTGAAAAAGGACGTCGAGGAGCCTAAATTATCTTAATGTCTCCAATTTCAGGGTCATTAGACAATAAATGCGCCTTTTATGGTCCCAAAACCTAAAACCGAGATATGAGTCTATATGGCAGCTATATTCAAATTTGGACCGATCTGTGCGATATTGCAAAAGTATGTCAAGGGGCTTAACTTAACTCACTATCTCAAATTTCGGCGACATCGGACAATAAATGCGCTTTTATGGGCCCAAAACCTTAAGTCGAGAAATCGGTTTATATGGCAGCTATATCCAAATCTGAACCGATCTTGACTAAATTGAGGAAGGATGTCGACGAGGCTAAGAGAACTCGCTGTCCCAAATTTCAGCAAAATCGGATAATAAATGTGGCTTTTATGGGCCCAAGACCCTAAATCGGAGGATCGGTCTATATAGCAGCTATATCGAAATCTGGACCGATCTAGACCAAATTAACGAAGGATGTCGAGGGGCATTACACAACTCACTGTCCCAAATTTCAGCAAAATCGGATAATAAATGTGGCTTTTATAGGCCTAAGACCCTAAATCGGAGGATCGGTCTATATGGCAGCTATATCGAAATCCGGACCGATCTGGGCCAAATTAACGAAGGATGTCGAGGAGCATTACACAACTCACTGTCCCAAATTTCATCAAAATCGGATAATAAATGAGGCTATTATGGCCCTAACACCCTAAATCGGCGGATCGGTCTATATGGGCGCTATATCAAGATATAGTCCGATATAGCCCATCTTCGAACTTAACCTGCTTATGGACAAAAAAAGACTCTGTGCAAAGTTGCAGCTCAATATCTCTATTTTTGAAGACTGTAGCGTGATTTTAACAGATAGACGGACAAACGGACGGACATGTATAGAACGCCTTAGATTTTTACGCTGATCAAAAATATATATACTTTATAGGGTCGGAAATGGATATTTCGATGTGTTGCAAACGGAATGACAAAATTAATATACCCCCATCCTTCGGTGGTGTGTATAATAAGGGACAAACTTTTTAAAGCAGAGTCCGGACATCGTACCGCAGAGCGGCATCACTTAGTACAGAAGTTTTACATGGTTGAATGCCTTGCAAAAGTCGCCAGCATTAGTGAGGGAAAATCACAGCCGAAATTTTTAAGGATGTTCTTGTCAGGATTCGAACCCATGCATTCAAAGTCATAGACGGGCATGCGCTGCTGTGAACGGCGAAGGCCGTTTGGGACAATATGCGACTTAAAAGAAAGTTATTCGTAGGTTGAGTGGGAATGATAAACCAAATTTTAGGGTGTTTTATCATTGGACACCCGCAAGCGGCGAGATGGGACAAAGTGGGCCTCAATTAAAAGATATTTTGTGTAAGGAGATGAATCTGATTTCAATATTTAGAGATCAGTTTCCGGGGGTCGCCAAACCCATAGACGTAAGCCAATCATATTAAAATTATTTACGGGCATAGTCCAAATCTTACAATCTCTTGAAATTGAGATTGTAAAAAGTTAAAGGAAACTATGTTCCTCACATTGCAATAGTGAAGAGGAGTCGGTTGGTTTCAGCTAGTTGCTAAAATAAGATGAGCATACCTTAATCTTCAATCGGGTTACACACGTTTGAAGTCAATCATGAACTGACCGCAGACAATGTTTCTAAACAAGAAAAAATATTCAAAACAACGTTCTACAACATTATCAAAAAAACAATACCAGCTAATATTCTAATCAGGATAAGTAAAATTAATTTCCGGTGATTAGCAGTGATTCTTTGATAATATAAAAAAATCCCCTAAATAAGAAATTTTATACTTCCCCCCATAAATTTACCTAATTTTTCAAGTGCATTGTGGACATAGCCAATAGATAACGACAGAAAAGAAAAATTATCAAATAATTTAATAAATTTCGGACTCTTTGTCTAAGCAAGTGCCTTTGATTAATAATAGCCACTATATGTTGATATGGAAATGAGAATTTGAATAATGGCTATCTTCGCCAATATAAAAGAGCAAATATTTGCAGGAAAATATCACTCGATCTACAAAGTTCCGAAGCATAAGTTAAACGAATCAAAATGGCGTGCATTAAGATTTTCGCATTTTTGACCTTGCTGGCTCTGGCAAAGGCACAACAGGTAAGAATTTTGTTTTTGCCTTGAAATTTGTTCTCTTCTACAAGTCGATGTTCTCGCAGAATTTCCACACAGCCCATATGGAGCATAACGCCCATAGGGAATCTCTGGTCCGCAATGATGACTACATAGACGCCCATCGACGTCAATACGCCTTCAACATTTGGTATTATGATGTACAAATCAATGAGTTCAAAGCATCCTACTTGGATCGAGTCAAGGGCATGGAGTATCAAAAGGACTCTCTTTTGATCGAAATCGATAGGGCCGATGAAAAACTATATCCCATTAAGTTGTTGAGTGATTTCAGCAAAAGTTGCGTCAACAAATATGAAGCAATTATACCAGCAAAGGAATGGGCCAAAACCGAAATGGATCGTTGTATGTCACAAGCTAGTAACAAGGTGGACTATTTGGTTACGTATATGGTATCGACCAACCGAACTCTGCAGAATCAGTATAGCAATGTTTTTGAAAAGCAAGTTGCATCCTGTGAAACTAGATTCAATACCTCATCCCTGGCGGTTAATCAAACCTTGTGTTTGTCGAATGCGGTAAGTTAAAATTTGGTCTCAGTGATAACATTTGGTAAAACTTAAACTATTTTCGTTTCCTTAACAGGTGGCCGAAACCAATACCTTTACCCAGAATAATCAAAAGACTTTCTCCACCCAATTGGAGGAGGCCCATAACGATGCCAATATTAACATTAAGGCACTCCACGAATGCAGCTTCGCTGTTCAAAACACCACCCTAATCAAAATCTCAGAGGCCAATACCCGCATTGACAGATGCGTTTACGGCATAGATGACTGCACCCAATGCCAAGGTCATTTCTGTACGGATGTCTATCCCATATCGTCATCAAAAATCGATCCTAAAAATCCCACAATGGCGAATCCCTTCTATGGCCGCTCCGAAACTGGCAGCTGTTTAATGTTAAATATTTATTAGAAATTCATCATATCCGCAAATACATATATTCAATGCCATCATCTTCAAAAAGATAAAATTAAAAAAAAATAACTTTTAATAAATTTTTAAAAATGCATACTATTTAATAACATTGCATTGTTTTTCTAACCACCAGCATAGGATGGGGGTATACTAATCAAGTCATTCCGTTTGCAAGACCTCCAAATATTGATCTGCTACCGTCTCGACATTTTGATTCGATTTAGCCATGTCCGTCCGTCTGTCGAAATCACGATAGCGATCGAACGCGTAGAGCTACCCGCTTGAAATTTTGCACAGAAACTTTGTATTGACGCAGATAATTGAGGACTGTAAATGGGTCATATCGGTTATGATTTAGATATAGCTCCTGTATTAACCGATCTCCCGTTTTTACTTCTTGAGCCCCTGAAAACAAAAATGTCTGCAATTTTGCACATAGTGTTCTATTTTGACATCCACCAATTGTGCCAAGTAAGGTCCAAATCAGCCAAGAACTTGATATAGCCGATTTAACTATTTGAACCCCTGGAATCCTCAATTTTCATCCGTTCTGGCTGAAATTTTGAACATTATGACTACCAACCACTGTGTCAGCTACGACCCAAATCGGTCTATAATCTGATATATCTCTCATATAAACCGATCCCCCGATTAGGTTGAAATTTTGCACATAGTGTTCTGTTATGATTTCCAACATCTGTGCCAAGTACCGTTTAAATCGGTCAAGAACCTGATATAGCTTCCATATAAACCGATCTCCCGATTTGACTTCTTGAGCCCCTGGAAGCCTCAATTTTCATCCGATTTGGCTGAAATTTTGCACATAATATTCTGTTATGACTCTCAACAACTGTGCTGAGTACTGTCCAAATCGGTCTATAACCAGATATAGCTCCCATATTTTACAAGAACCCATTGTGGTGGCTTTTCAAATTTTGCCCGCTCGAATTTAGCACGCTTTTACTTTTTATACCCACCACCGAAGGACTAGGGGTACATTCATTTAGTCATTCCGTTTGCAACCCATCGAAATATCAATTTCCGACCCCACAAAGTATATATATTTTGGATCGTCGTAAAACTCAAAGACCATTTAACGGTGTCCGTATGTCTGTCCGCCTATACGTCTGTCCGTCCGTCTGTTGTAATCACTCTAGAGCCTTCAAAAATTGAGATATTGAGCTGAAATTTTGATGCACGCTGGTTAAGTTCTTGAACGGGCCAAATCGGACCATATTTGGATATAGCTGATATATAGACCGATTTTCCGATAAAAGGTCTTATGCCCATAAAAACTTAATTTTTTCATCCGATTTTGCTGAAATTTTAAACAGTGAGTAGCGTTAGGCCTTCCAGCATATTATTCAAATTGGACTATATTTAGATATAGCTGCGATATAGAACGATCTCCCGATACAGGTTCTGAAGCCCATAAAAGCTTTATTTATTACCCGATTTTGCAGTTGGTTATTTTAAGCCTCCCGACATCTGACTTAAATATAGATTACATCGGTCCATATTTAGATATAACTGCCATATAGACCGATCTCCCGAAAAAGGGTCTGAAGCCTATAAAAGCTTTATTTATTACCAAAATTTATTGCCAAAATTTGAAACAGTGAGTAGCATAAGGCTTCCCGACATCTGACCCAAATATGGTTTAGATTGGACTATATTTAGATATAGCTACTATATAGACCGATCTCCCGATAAAGGGTCTGAAGACCATAAAAGTTTTATTCTTAATTCGATTTCACTGAAATTTGGAATGGTGCGCAGTTTTAAGCCTCCCAACATCCGACCTAAATATGGTTCAGTTTGGACTATATTCAGATGTAGCTGCCATATAGACCGATCTGCCGATAAAGGGAGTGAAGCCCATAAAAGCTTTATTTTTTAACCGATTTCGCTGAAATTTGAAACAGAAGGTTATCTTAAGCCTTTCGATATATGGATCAAATCGGACTTTATTTAGGTATAGCTGCCATAGAGACTGATCTCCAGATAATCCATAAAAGCTTTATTTTTTAACCGATTTCGCTAAAATTTGATTTTACGCCTCCTAACGTAGTACTCAACTGTAGTTCAAATCGGACTATATTTAGATACAGCTGCAATATAGACCGATCTGCCGATGAAAGGTCTGAAGCCCACAAAAGCTCTATTTATTACCCGATTTCGCTGAAGGGTAGTTTTAATTTTCCCAACATCCAACTCATATATGGTTGGGATCCGACTACATTTAGATATAGCTGTCATACAGACCGATATCCCGATAAAGGGTCTGAAGCGAATAAAAGCTTTATTATACCCGCCAACGTAGCGCAGAGGTTAGCATGTCCACCTATGACGCTGAACGCCTGGGTTCGAATCCTGGCGAGACTATCAGAAAAAATTTTTAGCCATGGTTCCCCAAAGAGGTGTCGCAGTACGGCACGCCGTTCGGACTCGGCTATAAAAAGTAGGTCCCTTATCATTAAGCTTAAAACTTTAATCGGACTGCATTCATTGATATGTGAGAAGTTTGCCCCTGTTCCTTAGTGGAATGTTCATGGGCAAAATTTGCATTTATACCCACCACTGATGGATGGGGGTATATTCATTTTGTCATTCCGTTTGCAACGCATCTGTTCAGGCTAAATCGCTGAATTGGAAATTGCTTAGGAGTAAGCTGGAGCAAATACGACCTGGATCAAAAAAAATCGCTCTTGAGCCAAGGCAAACCAATAGAATCCAAATTTCGATTGGTTTGCAACTCAATTATTAAAGATCCCAACGAAATAGAAAACAAGAACAAGAAAATAAAACACACGGAATTACAAATATGGAACCAAGATGTGGATTTATTTTCTTATGGATGAGATCTTACCAGTACGGTGTGGACTGTTGTGCAGGTAAAAAAGGAATAGGCAGATTTGCGGAAATTGCAATCGCAATATGGCCGTTTCGTGGGGCAGGCGAACAAAAGAAAGGCAAGAAAGTAATCAGATACTTTCTTGCAACTAAAGACGTATTTACACTATAATCTAAGTGAGAAAAATTTGGGGATTTTTAGATTCCCAATTGGGATCATATTTACGGCTTTGACGTAAACATTCTGCCCGCCTTGCAGTATTACTGCAACGAAAAGGAATGAATCCATATTGCAAATGCTTAAATATGTTTTTTTTTTTTTGTAAGTTTAGTTTAGAAGTAACTAATTC
>NC_081553.1:43758259-43800759 GCF_963082655.1 Stomoxys calcitrans | reverse complement strand
GCGTTTTCCCTTCTCCTTTTAATTTGACATGCCATAGCAGGGCCTAGGTTTCATTGTAAGGAGCACCTTGTTGAAATGGGAATGCATGGTCATTATGCTGGGAAGGTTAATTGCATAGCTTAATGATGAAATAAATCGACTTTGAATGGAATTTGTCAGAGTGAAAAATGACTTAAATGGTGATGAGGTATCATTTATGTGCCCAGGACCTCTGTTGTTAACTACAATCCAATTTTGTAACCAATCACAGGGCCTTGGCTTTGTTTTGAATCGGTGGTGTTATTAACTTGCAATGTTTTTAAGCCTTGCATATGGGAGGTGCAAATTAGCTTTAAATGATTTTTTTTTTTTTTAATTGGTGAGTGAAGAATTACTAAATGAATGAGATTCCATAGCTCTGTGCATTGAAATTTGTCTAAAAAAGGGCCCTGAGCCTAAATGCCATAGCTTTATGGCTAATGATGATGGTTTTTTGAGTAGTTTTTCTCTTAGTAAATTTTTGATGTATTTCTTAGGAGACCAGGCGGGATATGATTTAAAAGCGAGGCAAATTGATTATGAATAGTAATGGTTTTTTCAATTAATTTTTTGTACGCAAAACATGTTTTTAGTTGTCTCTTTTTTGATTATAGTTTTGTTTTCAGGCAAAGTTTTAAAGCTTGTAAAGCAGTGCCCTTTTATTTGCTTTAAAAATTACAATAACGCCAAAAAATATTTACCATTTTGGGAAATTATTATTTTGAACCTTACCTGCAATGAAAAGAAAAAATTGCTTCGTTAATAAAAAACAAAAGCAGGTTCTTAAATTAGAATATAAAAAAATATGCAAAATTCTTAAATTCTGCGTTTACCCAGTATTTTTGACATTGAATAGAAACATTGAAGGCTACATCCTTTAACTACTTGCAAATTCTAGCTGGAATGACTTAAAGATCAAAATAGTATAGAGCAGCCACTTAAAGATGTGCCCCTCCCATAACAAAATGCTACTTTGAGTCAGCAGCTCCTGACCGATGGAGCCGAGTCCGAACGGTGTGCCACAGTGCGACACCTCTTTTGGAGAGAAATTTTACATGGCATAGTACCTCACAAATGTTGCCAGCATTAGGAGGGGAAAACCACCGCTGAAAATTTTTTCTGATGGTCTCGCCAGGATTCGAACCCAGGCATTCAGCGTCATAGGTGGATATGCTAACCTCTGCGCTACCGTGGCCTCCGGGTGCTAGGAAATTCCGAGACATCATTAACACAGCAGCCGCTCGCTTTATACCAGCCGTTCGAATACTCCAAGTGCAGCCCAACTTCCCCGCGCAGGTTGTGGTACTCACAGACGACCGTGATGGGGTTCGTTGTATGGACCCCACTAACCCCAGAATCAGCGAGCTGAATCTGGAAATAAACAGGGTAGTTAACGAACATAGGCGGAATTTATGGCTGGAAAACTTGGAGCAATGTAACATAGGCACCTGTTTAGGCACTCTGAGGTCTACTGTTAAGTCACTCGCGAACCCCGGTAGACGGGATGACAGCAACTCAGTCACTTTTGGCAAAGTAATCGTGACTGATCCGAATAGATGCGCTAGGTTGTTCAACTTATTGTGCATCAATAAATTGATCAATTTATTGTGCATCCCGAGAGTGACAGGACAAGGAGGAGGGCCGTTCGCCCTATCCGTGGTCTCCGAGCCGATGGACAGCCCTCACAATTTACCGTGGGCGAAATTAAGAATATTATCGGTGGCGCCAAATCATCCAAGGCGTAGGGTACCCAAGGGAATCTCTACCTTGATGTTGAAGAGTCTGTATTCACCAGGAGTTGAATACCTTACTACTGTTCTCAAACTGTCTTTGAACATTCTTATAGGTCCCAATGTCTGGAAAATGGACAGAGTGATCCCTCTACTGAAGCCTGGAAAGGACGCGAGTTTGGGGGAGTCGTACAAACCGATCTCCCTTCTCTCACACCAGCAGCAAAGACGGCATTACTCCTCCCGAGCCTCGTAGGAGAATTTCCATTCGCCGAGCATCAACATGGATTTAGAAGACTGCATGGCACAAAAACAGTTTTGCATGCCATCATTGCACACATTTGCCATGGCTTCAATCAGCCCAGCCCACTGGACTTATCGAAGGCATTCAACACATGCCAAACTATTTGAGGACATCGCCAACACGTCCCTTTAGCCAGGCCTGAAAAGCTGGGTCGTGAATTATCTGTGTGGTCGCCAGTCATTTATGGAATTTAGGGGTAAGAAGTTGAAGCACCGTATAGTGAAACAGGGAGTTCCCCAAGGCGTGGTTATATCTCCGGCACTGTTTAACCTCTACCTATCCTCCATTCCACCCGCTTCAGACGGCATAGAGATTGTATCATATGCAGACGATTGTACAATCATGGAATCCAGCCCCCCACACCCATTGATGACATCTGCGATAGGTTGAACGTCTACCTCAACGAACTTTCGCTGCAAGATATCTGCCACCAAATATTCAGCCCCATTGTTCATTAGAAATACGTGTGAGGTGAACACCTATCTGACTGTGATGGTCGATGGAGAAATGATTCCACCTGCGACGTGCTATCTCCTCAGTTCTCATGTGGACCACCTCCATCAGGAGACAAAGATTCTACCAGTGCGAAGACATAACTACATGCTGTCTAAGCAATGCCTTTTGGGCCGTTATCGCAAAGACCATGCAAATCATCATCTTGTGGATAGATATCCACCGGCCAGAAGCCTTAAGGTAGATCTACATGATCTAGAGCGTGAGGTTCAGCGCTACAAGAGAGAACCTCTAGATCAAGCGGCATATCATTCATGCAGACACGGTAGCAGATGCGGTAAATAGCTACTGGGGGCATGTAGTCCTTGGAGAACGACCGCCTCCCATTGCACCTGAAGAAATTGAGCTCCCCCGACAAACCAGAGTAGTTCTGGCTCAATTACGTTCCGGCAGATGTAGCCGCCTCAACTCCTTCAGAGCAAGGATTGATAGCAACGTGCACGATGTATGTCCCGATTGTAACCAGGGACCATACGATACACGTCACCTGTATAACTGCCCAGCCAGACCTACTCGACTCACACCCACACCCCTGTGGATGCACCCCGTCTTAGTCACTGAGTTCCTGGGTCTTGACACTCAACAGAAACAAGCAGACCTAAGATAGAACACACCACGCAAAAGCGTGCTAAGTTCGGCTGGGCCGAATCTTATATACCCTCCACCATTGATCGAATTTGTCGAGTTTTTTTCCCGGCATCTCTTCTTAGGCAAAAAAGTATATAAAAAAAGATTTGCTCTGCTATTAGAGCGATATCAAGATATGGTCCGGTTTGGACCACAATTAAATTATATGTTGAAGACCTGTGTAAAATGACAGCGAATTCGAATAAGAATTGCGCGCTTTGGGGGCTCAAGAAGTAAACTAGAAATATAGATTTATATGGGAGCTGATTCGGGCCATAGACCGATTCAGACCATAATAAACACATATGTTGAAGGTCATTAGAGAATCCGTCGTATAAAATTTCAGGCAAATCGGATAATAATTGCAACCTCTAGAGGCTCAAGAAGTCAAGATCCAAAATCGGTTTATATGGCAGCTATATCAGGTTATGAACCGATTTGAACCTTATTTGAGACAGTTGTTGAAAGTAAGAATAAAATACGTCATGCAAAATTTCAGCCAAATCGGATAGGAATTGCGCCCTCTAGAAGCTTAAGAAGTCAAGTTCCCAGATCTGTCTATATGACAGCTATATCAGGTTATGAACCGATTTGAACCATACTTGGCACAGTTATTGGATATCATAACAAAACACGTCGTGCAAAATTTCATTCCAATCGGATAAGAATTGCGCACTCTAGAGGCTCAAGAAGTCAAGACCCAAGATCGGTTTATATGACAACTATATCAGGTTATGAACCGATTTGAATCATACTTGGCACAGTTGTTGGATATCATAACAAAACACGTCGTGCAAAATTTCATTTCAATTGGATAAGAATTGCGCACTCTAGAGGCTCAAGAAGTCCAGACCCAAGATCGGTTTATTTGACAGCTATATCAAAACATGGACCGATTTGAACCATACCTGACACGGTTGTTGGATATGATAACAAAACACGTCGTGCAAAATTTCATTCCAATCGGATAAGAATTGCGCACTCTAGAGGCTCAAGAAGTCCAGACCCAAGATCGGTTTATTTGACAGCTATATCAAAACATGGACCGATTTGAACCATACCTGACACGGTTGTTGGATATGATAACAAAACACGTCGTGCAAAATTTCATTCCAATCGGATAAGAATTGCGCACTCTAGAGGCTCAAGAAGTCAAGACCCAAGATCGGTTTATATGGCAGCTATATCAGGCTATGGACCGATTTGAACCATACTTGGCACAGTTGTTGGATATCACAACAAAATACGTCGTGGAAAATTTCATTCCAATCGGATAAGAATTGCGCACTCTAGAGGCTCAAGAAGTCAAGTCCTCAGATCTGTTTATATGGCAGCTATATCAAAACATGGACCGATATGGCCCATTTACAATACCATCCGACCTACACTAATATGAAGTATTTGTGCAAAATTTCAAGCGGCTAGCTTTACTCCTTCGGAAGTTAGCGTGCTTTCGACAGACAGACGGATGGACGGACGGACATGTCTAGATCGACATAAAATGTCGCGACGATCAAGAATATATTGGGTTGCCCAAAAAGTAATTGCGGATTTTTTATATAGTCGGCGTTGACAAATTTTTTCACAGCTTGTGACTCTGTAATTGCATTCTTTCTTCTGTCAGTTATCAGCTGTTACGATTAGCTCGCTTTGGAAAAAAAGTGTAAAAACAGTATATTTGATTAAAGTTCATTCTAAGATTTATTAAAAATGCATTTACTTTCTTTTAAAAAATCCGCAATTACTTTTTGGGCAACCCAATATATACTTTATGGGGTCCCGGACGAATATTTCGAGTAGTTACAAACAGAATGACAAAATTACTATACCCCCCATCCTATGGTGGAGGGTATAATAAACTGCTACAACAACAGCAACATAGTGGAGGATATATAAGATTCGGCACAGCCGAACTTAGCACGTGTTCACTTGTCATTAGCTCGTTCTTATCTCTTGAATATTGTGTCTCCCAATGGTCATAACCTATTTTCTTAAATAACATAAACATTCTAAGATGCGTTTCTTAAAGCTTAACAATAATTAAAAAGAATGTTTCTGGAGAAACGTTTAAAGCGCCCCATTAAGTAAAAATGAGATCACTAGATCATATGTTGCCCTTCCTCTTTACTCTCTCCCTTCTCTCTGTCTTTTGTTTATTTTCCTCAAAACAAATCATAGCACCATTCCCAGTTGTTGTGCCCTGCAATTTGTAGTGTATTGCCCATAAGGTTTGTTTCTTAAGTCTTTTGTTTGGGAGTAAAAATAAAAACAGACATTCCTTGGTTTTTCTCTATTTCTCTGGTACTTGTTTATATTCTTACACCAAGCCAACGGCAGCCGACCACCAACCACTCAGCCATGCCATGGCAACAACTTCAACTTGTGTATGACATATGTAACTGTCAATTAAAGTTGTTAACTATTAATTTTAATTTAATAGAGAAATGGTGGAGAAAAACAAAACAAATACACCAAGCCAATTCAAAGTCAAGTCCGTCAGTCATAAAGTTACAGAGATCTTTTACATAACACAAAACAGATGCCGTCATCAAGGCAGAGAGGGAGGTAAAAATGAACAAACGGTTAATGTTATTAAAAGTAAAAGAAAAAAAAAATTGATACAGTGACATGTAATCATACACCAGAAAACTTACTTCATGACGACTGATGGCAGTCATAACAGGGGTTGTATGGCGAACCACCGCTAGCCGGCCAAAGTCAGGCCTATATAGCCAAGTGGACTGCATCTGAGCAATAACAGCAAATAAACAGTATCAATGATTCGTTGATATGCCATCATCAATGGAGCATGAACCGGTGATATCAGGCCATGACGAAGAGAGCAGGCAAATACTTATGCGGCGGTATTGCACCAAGAAACGTTGCAACATTTCATCATAATTTAATAGACACTTTGATCTATGTTATGGTACAGATAATTTAAATAAATGAATGTTGGAAAAAAAAACGACTCTAAGCTGCAATGGCAACCAAAAAGAACACTTCTGTTTGTTTTTTTTCTTTTGCGGCTACTAAGGCAGGAAGAATGCTTGAATGGTCGCATGCTATTTGTTTCCAGCAGATCTACTGCTGCTGTATGACTTTTGTCTATGACTTGTTGACCGGCTGACTGTCCAGGCGGCCTCTATACGACTTCTTGCTGTCTGGATAATTTGATTGTCGTTGTAGCGGAAAGAAGCTTAAATAGCCTTCATATCAACCATAGACTTCAATGCGTGCGCCTCAGATCATGCAAATATTCCAAGAGATGGTGTTTAACTCTCTCTCTCTCTTTCTCCCCTCCAACACACCTTGTTGACTTAAGCTATTTTTACTATGAACAGCAAAAAATCATCAATCAATTTAACGGCATATTAAAAAATTGATTTATGAATGTGTGTCTATGTATGTGTGTGTGTTTATTTCCCCTGTGTACAAGCTGAACATGTTTGTTTGTAATTCGAAAGGAAAACCTGCACTCAATGAAAATAGAAAAATCCCATTCCTTAACCATGAAATGATTGTTCTCCTAGGCAGTCATTACAACTATGATTTTTCGCAAAATCATTGCACTCAAGCTGGGCTTTAATTGATCACCAACTGTAATCACTCGATGACAAAGGGCTGAGAAATTTTAATGCCTTTTTTTCTGCGCTTAAGTAGCAATGTATTGGCATTTTTATTTCCTGTTGCTATGATTAATGTGGCTTGCCAAAACTTTTTTCTGTTTGAAAAAATCTATTCTTTGTAGGTAATGATTTGAGATTTTTTTCATTAAGCTTAAATTGAGTTTGTGCTCTTTTACAAAGTTGCTAAACTATATGGGGGCTAGGGTGGTGTATATAGGTTGGCATGAGTGGCTATTAACAGAAAACTGAAAAACTTGATTAATAATATAAAATAAAAAAAAAATTTCTTGGTTGCTTCTAATATTATTTTGTCGATAGTTTTTTAAAAACTTTTATTTGATTTTTTTTTTAACTTCTCTTTTATACATCTTTTTAAACATTTTTATACCCACCACCGTAGGATGGTATATTCATTTTGTCATTCCGTTTGCCATACATCGAAATATTAATTTCCGACTCTACAAAGTATATATATATCGGATCGTCGTAAAATTCTAAGGCGATTTAACGATGTCCGTGTGTCCGTCCGTCCATCTGTCCGTCCGTCTGTCCGTCCGTCTGTTGTAATCACTCTACAGCCAAAATACAAAAATTGAGATATTGAGCTGAAATTTGGCACAGATACGTCTTTTTGATGCACGCTGGTTAAGTTCTCGTACGGGCCAAATCGGACCATATTTGGATATAGCTGCTATATAGACCGATCTCCCGATAAAGGGTCTAATGCCCATAAAAACCTTTATTTTTCATCCGATTTTGCTGAAATTTGAAACAGTGAGTAGTTTAAGGCTTCCCGACAACTGACCCAAATATGGTTTAGGTCGGACTATATTTAGATATAGCTACCATATAGACCGATCTTCCGATAAGGGATCTGAAGCCCTTAAAGTTTTATTTTTTAACCGATTTTGCTAAAATTTTAAACAGTGAGTTATTTTTATCCTTCTGATACCCGACCTAAATATGGATGAGATCGGTCCATATTTATATATAGCTGTCATATAGACCGATCTCCCGATAAAGGGTCTGAGAACCATAAAAGCTTTATTTATTACCCGATATCGCTGAAATTTATAACAGTTGCTTATTTTTAGCCTCCCGACATCTGATCTAAATATGGATGAGATCGGTCAATATTTAGATATAGCTGTCATATAGACCGATTTCCCGATAAAGGGTCTGAGAACCATAAAAGCTATATTTATTACCCGATATCGCTGAAATTTAAAACAGTGAGTAGGTTAAGACCTCCCGACATCTGACCTTAATATGGTTCAGATCGGACTATAGTTAGATATAGCTGCCATATAGACCGATCTCCCGACATAGGGTCTGAGCCCATAAAAGTTTTATTTTTTAACCGATTTCGCTGAAATTTGAAACAGTGGGTTATCTTAAGCCTCCCAATATCTGGCTTAAATATGGTTCAGTGCAGACTATAGTAAGAAATAGCTGCCATATAGACCGATCTCCCGATAAAGGGTCCGAAGGCCATAAAAGCTTTATTTATTACCCGATATCGCTGAAATTTAAAACAGTGAGTAGGTTAAGACCTCCCGACATCTGACCTTAATATGGTTCAGATCGGACTATAGTTAGATACAGCTGCCATATAGACCGATCTCCCGATAAAGGGTTCGAAGGCCATACAAGTTTTATTTATTACCCGATTTCGCTGAAATTTAAATCAGTGGGTTATCTTAAGCCTCCCAATATCCGACCCAAATATGGTACAGATCGGGCTATATTTAGATATAGCTGCAATATAGACCGATCTGCCGATAAAGGGTCTGAAGCCCATAAAAGTTTTATTTTTTAACCGATTTCACTAAAATTTTAAACAGTGAGTTATTTTTAGCTTCCTGACACTCGACCTAAATATAGTTCAGATCGGACTATATTTAGATATAGCTGTCATATAGACCGATCTCCCGCTAAAGGGTCTGAAGCCCATAAAAGCTTTATTTATTACCCGATATCGCTGAAATTTAAAGTAGTGGGTTATTTTAAGCCTCCCGACATCTGATCTGAATATGGATTAGATCGGTTCATATTTAGATATAGCTGCCATATAGACCGATCTCCCGATAAAGGGTCTGAAGACAATAAAAGCTTTATTTTTTATCCGATTTCGCTGAAATTTAAAATATGTGCAGTTTTAAGCCTTCCAACATCCGACCCAAATATGGTTCAGATCGGACTATAGTTAGATATAGCTCCCATATAGACCAATCGTCCGATAAAGGGTTTGAGGACCATAAAAGCTTTATTTTTTTAGCGATTTCGCTAAAATTTTAGCGACCTAAATATGGTGGGTTTAGGGGGTGGCGTAGAACCCCAGTGTGGACTCCCGAAAGTGGGTATGAATTTCTTGCTCTTCTCCCAAATACTTCTGATTTGAGCCCCATATTGCCATGATCGGTAAATATGTGTGTCCTAGTTAGAGGTTTTTTCAGGTGTGAGGTGGTCCCCGAGATACTTTGCCTTGAAAAAAATTTATGCATAGTGCTCTACTTTCAAATACCATTTATTTAAACAGAATATTACCATTGGTTGGGGGATGAAACATCCCCCATATACTTGGCCTCAAAATTGATTATCAAATTCCTTTTCTAATATCAAATACTTTTCATTTGTGCCACATATTGCCATGATCGGTAAATTTGTACTCACTCTTTGGGGGCGTTTTGGGGAAGGGGCGGTGCTCCAAATACATGGTCCCTCATTTTTATATCACATTTGTATTCTACGCCCAAATACCTTTATTTGAGCCCCATATTTCGATGGTCAGTAAATAATTGTTGTTTGTAGGGGGTATTGGGAAATGGGTTGACCCACAGCAAACTGGTCCCGAAAGTGGGTATCAATTTAGTGTTCTACTCCCCAAAACCATTCATTTGACATGGTTTGTAAATATGTACGATTAAGGGGTGATTTGGGGAGCTGATGGTACCAGCAAATTGGTTCCGAAAGTGGGTATCAATTTCGTGCTCTACTCCCCAAAATAATTCATTTGGCATGGTTGGTAAATATGTACGATTAAGAGGTGTTTTGGGGAGCGGGTGGTACCCCAAACACTTAGTCATGAATCATCATCGTGCTCTACTCTAAAATATCATTTATTTGATTCGCATATTGCCATTGGTCTCAAAATTGGGTAGCAAATTTGTTTGCTTATTGCAAAAGTCAATAAATATGTCCGGTTTGGGGTATGGGCCCTTAAAACTATCAATATCGAACTCCACTCTCTTATGGGCCAAATTGTCATGGTGAGCAAATACACTCAGTGACTTGCTCCAGAAAATACATGTCAGATTCGTTTTCCACTCTAAAATACCTCTTCCTCACCATATTGCAATGGTTAGCAAATACCACCTTTTTGTTGATGTTATCGGGGTGGAGTAGCGCTATAGACACTCTTCCCGAATATTGTATCATTTTTGTTTTTTACTCCCGAAGACTTGACATTTGAGCCCCATATTGCTATGGTCGTAAATTTGTCCTCTTTAGGGGGTGTTTTTGGTGTTTTCGTATTCTACACTCAAATACCTTTTATTTAAATAAGGCCTGTTGGTCCCGAAAGTGGGTATCAATTTCGTTCTCTACTTGCAAATACCTTTCATTTGAGTCCCATATTGTTGTGATTGGTCTATATATATATGTGGTAGGTTTTAGGGTGGGGCATCTCCCTAGGTACCTCGACCGGAATTTAGATACCAAATTTTTGTTTTCAGGTTACTATAAGAGATCACACAAAATTTCGCTTAAATCGCACCACCGACCTCCGAGATCTGGCGTTTCTGAAAATTATCGTAAGGGGGAGGGTCCGTCCCCCCTTCAGAAATAAAAAAATGTAATAACCTTTTTTATACCACGGGATCATTATGTACCATCTGTGAAAATTTCAATAAAATCGGTTCAACCGTTTTTGAGACTATAGGGAACAGACAAACAAACAAACACAATTTGATTTTTATATATAAGATTTCCTAATAATTAATACTTAATAATAATTTTGTTTTTTATTTCTCATTTCCAGGTAAGTCCTGTCTTGAACGTGAAATAAAAAGCGTAAGTGATTATATCGCTGATTTTCTTTTTATAAATGTTGAAGGAGCCTTTTATTATATATCGGTTTGAAGAATGAGGGGTGTTTCTCTCGAGGTCCCTCATAATTTCTAGTTCTGTCATCATACCTCCTTTTGGGATTTTTGGCTATAGGATAGTGTCGCCCAATAGTTCGACCTAAAATTTAGTGTAAGATTTATTTTTGATCCATAATGTTTAAACTCGCAAACTTGTCGGAGTTTTTTTTTGGTGGTGGTGTAATCGTCAAGGCCTTGGTAACAAATATGGATGGCAAGTTTGTGTATGGGGTGGCCCAGTTTCAGGTTTAGGTTGAATGGGTAGCCCACCACCAGATGAAGTGGTATAAGAAAATGTAGGAAGCAAGCGCCTTTGCGATACGCCCACATCTGCATTGCATTTGCATCAACGAAGGAGGATAGGTCCACTCCCACCCAAGTGTCTGTCTGGTGTGTGTTAAAAGTGGTCCTGCTCGTCTACTCTCATAACAACTTGCCCACATATCTTAGGAGAAGATAAGATTACCCAGATCGATGAAAAATCGGCCCCCAAAATGGAAAATAGTTGCCCCCCTATAGGCCCGGATATGAACAAAGAAACAGCTTGACAGTCTTTTCCCCAAACTGAATGTGACAACTTCTGCAGCAATCATTATGCGGTATTCCCTCCCTCTCTCACAGTGGCCGCTTATAACTCCTGTAGTATTGCTCAGTGACTTGTTTCTAAAAGTCGCCAGTTTCTTTGGCATTCACCACCATAGCCTTCTCCACTACCATGTTGAGTAGTTCGACCAATGATAAGACCGGCACCAATTTCGGTCGCCCTGGACCAGCCCTTACTAACAATATGGCCACCTACTAAATTTTCGGAATACAAAGTAAGCACTACGTCATCGGACCGTAGTGCTTAAAGGCATTTGAAAAATTTCTCCCGCATCCACACCCATACTGTCCATATCAAACCGAGGGTAGTAAACCCAATTCCTAGATTTCATTTGCGGTTATCGTAATGGGGCAGGCTCATCCGTCCCGCCAAGCGACATTCCAATACCGAAAATCTTAGAGTAGACTCCACAGTCCCATATATCATCTTGGAGTAATTAAAGAAGAACGATGTTTCATCTTTCCCAAACCCAGCATCCTTTTCCAATCCTTTCTTTCGGTGAAGCAAATACTGAAGATTTCTCAAATCGGTCTTGTTCCAGTTAATCTGAAACCTTCCTTTGTCTTCTTTTCGAAACTGAAGTACCAAAAATGGAACTGTGACCGTACTCGCATGCCGACCTAACTTAGCCTAAGAGAATCCTTCCCGGAACAGTTCCGAGTATAGACCTTTGCATATTCATGCATATTTTGCCCAATGAACATTCCGCAAAGGAACAGGTGCAAACTTCTTACATATCAATGAGTGCAGTCCGATTCAAGTTTTAAGCTCAATGATAAGGGGCCTCCTTTTTACAGCCGAGTCCTAACGGCGAGCCGCAGTGCGACACCTCTTTGGAGAGAAGTTTTACATGGCATAGTACCTCACAATTGTTGCCAGCATTAGGAGGGGAAAGCCACCTCTGAAAATTTTTTCTGATGGTCTCGCGAGGATTCGCATGCTAACCTTTGCGCTACGGTGGCCTCCTTGCATATTCATCATCGCTTCCAAAACCGACTGCGTTGTGGACCTCATCGCTGTCATGATTCCTTCGCAGGCCAATTTATGCAGATTTTTCGGATTCCCTGGTACGAGCTTTACTATTTACAGCCTTCCACTGGTATTTTTCTTAAGATTTATCAAAATCGCTTTTCGTTTCTATAGAAAATTTTGTCAAAATTTCGTTTCTATAGGAAATTTTGTCGGCAACTTCGTTTCTATAGGAAATTTTCTCAAAATTTCGTTTCTATAGGAAATTTTCTCAAAATTTCGTTTCTATAGGAAATTTTCTCAAAATTTCGTTTCTATAGGAAATTTTCTCAAAATTTCGTTTCTATAGGAAATTTTCTCAAAATTTCGTTTCTATAGGAAATTTTCTCAAAATTTCGTTTCTATAGGAAATTTTCTCAAAATTTCGTTTCTATAGGAAATTTTGTCAAATTATCGTTTCTGTAGGAATTTTTTTTGTCAAAATTTCGTTTCTGAGGAAAATTTTGTCAAAATTTCGTTTCTGAGGAAAATTTTGTCAAAATTTCGTTTCTATAGGAAATTTTCTCAAAATTTCGTTTCTCCAGGAAATTTTGTCAAAATTTCGTTTCTGAGGGAAATTTTGTCAAAATTTCGTTTCTATAAGAAATTTTGTCAAAATTTCGTTTCTATAGGAAGTTTTGTCAAAATTTCGTTTCCATAAGAAATTTTGTCAAAATTTCGTTTCCATAAGAAATTTTGTCAAAATTTCGTTTCTATAGGAAATTTTGTTAAAATTTCGTTTCTATAGGAAATTTTGTCAAAATTTCGCTTCTATAGGAAATTTTGTCAAAATTTCGATTCTCTAGGAATTTTTGTCAAAATTTCGTTTCTGTGGGAAATTTTGTCAAATTTCAATTCCATACGAAATTTTGTCAACGTTTCTGTGGGAAATTTTGTCAAAATTTCGTTTCTATAGGAAATTTTGTCAAAATTTCGTTTCTATAGGAAAATTTGTCAAAATTTCATTTCTATAGGAAATTTTGTCAAAATTTCATTTCTATAGGAAATTTTTCGTAGACTAACAGGAATGTGAATATCTTAGTGTTTTCGAGTGATATAATCCTATTTTTGTAGCTTTTTTCGAAGAATTATGAAAGTACATAATTGTCATCATGTCAAAAAAACGAAAGACTTAAGACACATACATACATCTTCATAGATGAAATCATCAAAATTTCTAATGGACTTTGATGTAACATTCTCCCAATTCTTTGTGTTTTTTTTTTGCTTATTCATCTATTGGCAAAATGAATTATGCAACATTGTTTTTTTTTTTGAGAGGTTTTTATGCCATAAAATCGAATATTACTTCGATTGTGAGAAGCAGAGACAACTTATTTATGATTCTGGCAGTAGGCTAATATCTTTTGCTATCTGACGATTGTGATTTTGATGATGAACATGTTACATGCCAGCATTGTTATTTCTTTGTGTTTTTGAAAATGTATGCTTGCATATATTAAACTTCAAACAACTTCAGTGGCCTTCTTTCGCTCCAAACATTGTTGCCCAGAATCGAAGCATTGGAGGGAGAGAAGGGGTGGGGGAAAAACAGAATATGGTGTTGTAAAACATGATTTGAAACTTTCTCAAACATGTTTATGTTAAATCTTTGTTTTTGAAATGCAATTCATATGCCATTTCGTTGGAAATGAGGCAGAAGAAGAAAAAGTGGAGAGGGTGATGGGAAACTTCCCTCAATTCCAAGGAAAGAAAATCTATGCTGTACATCATCTACGACATGATTATTGCTCATAATGATGTAGATGA
Source organism: Stomoxys calcitrans (assembly GCF_963082655.1). Lineage (NCBI taxonomy): Eukaryota > Metazoa > Arthropoda > Insecta > Diptera > Muscidae > Stomoxys > Stomoxys calcitrans. Next base: position 43,786,411 of record NC_081553.1, on the reverse strand, counting down.
CGATGATCCACATCAACCTGAACATCAGCCAGTGGTATTGGCATTATGCTTATCATGACAGTAAGACAACGGCATTTTCTTTTATTCATGGGGCCCCACATCGGCCAACAAACGCCCCATCTCAATGGAGTGTGGATGATGGCAATTTTCATAACTCGACTTTGGATTTCTTTAGCTGCTGTTATTGCTGCCTCGAGATTCTAAGCCATCATCTACCTGTTTGTTGCCTCCCGTTAGAGGAAGGTCATGTGGGATATTGAATATGAACGCAGAAGATGCTGAACAAGATGCGCCAGAAATCAAAGTCAGTCAGTCAGTCAATCAGTTATTCAGTCAAATCGACAAAGACCAGACAAGACATAAAAACTCAAAGATTTGGTTTTACAGTTTTTTTGTTCTGTTTCTTAGGCTTTTCTGTTGTGCTTTGAGTTTTTTTTATACTCTTTCCATGCGGCGTCATACTTTCACATGCAAATGAAATATCCAATAACGATTAACATAAAAATGCTGAAAATGTGTCTGCTAGCCAGACGTAAAAGATTTTGATTCTTGTCTGTTGCGCTTATATAAAGTATAGACTCAAAATCGGCTAATCCGATGTTCTTGAAATTTTCAATGATGGTGCATAATGATCCAGTGGTAAAGGGAGGGGGGGGGGGGGGGGGGGGGCGAACATTCCCCCTTGCCCTAATTTTCAGAAACGCCAGATCTCGGAGATGGGTCGTGTGATTTAAGTGCGAAATTTTTTATGAAAATGTATTCCTTGGTGTCTGAGATGTCCGCCCGCCCGGTCCGCCCAATAAATATCCTTAAATAGGACGTGTAGTTCGATCGTGATAATATGGGAATAAAAGAAAGGTCTATGACAGTAGCGTTCGAATTTAATGTTTATATAAGGATCCAAGTATCTGGGTCACGTCTTGCTGTTCAGCAGTACAAGTAGATCGCGAGAATAAAGGACTCAAATAAATGGTCTATAGGGTCTTAGCGTCGGGGGGACCTACCCTCTCCTCCCAATATGAACAACACCAAACTGTCATATAGGACGACTGAGAACATTTTGTACACAAATGAAAGGAAGTTTCAGAAGGCAATCCCCCTCACCCCATACTTCCCAAAACAAAAAGAAATTAAAAAAAATTTATATAAATGCTAATCAGGATAGAATAGAACAGGAAGAAAAGGTTTTGGTAGTAGAGTACACTTTTTGCCCCCAAATTGGGGTAGACACAGGAGGATCTGCGAATCTTTAAAAATGAGCTATCCGAAGTGGAAGTAGATTACCAAAACAAAAAAAATTAATTCGTGTGGATCTGGACAAGACCCGTAGCCCTGATCAATAGCTTAAAAATGCTTAGAGAAAACTAACATTTTTAAAAAGCCATTTTATGGTGTAGTGAAGCGCACCGGATCAGCTGGTTTTCTATAAAAATAAAATTTTAAAAAAAATTTCTATAAAAATAAAAATTTTTTGTTTGCTCTTGACAAAATTTTCTATAAAAATAAAATTTTGACAAAATTTTCTATAACAGTAAAATTTTGACAAAAAAAAAATTTCTACATAAATAAAATTTGGACCAAAATTTCTATAACAGTAAAATTTTCGATAAGAGTAAAATTTTGACAAAATTTTCTATAACAGTAAAATTTTGACAAAAAAATTTTTCTACAGAAATAAAATTTGGACAAAAATTTCTATAACAGTAAAATTTTCTATAGAAATGAAATTTTGACAAAATTTTCTACTAAATTAAATTTGGACAAAATTTTCTATAAAAATAAAATTTTGACAAAATCTTGTAGATTTGTTTGTTTGTGTGTTCCTTATAGACTCAGCAATGGCTGAACCAATTTTCTTGAACTTCTCACAGATGGTTCATAATGATCCCATGGTGAAAATAGGCTGCTACATTTTTTGATATCTGAAGGGGGGACGGACCCACCCCCCTACCCTAATTTTCATAAACGCCAGCTTTCAAAGAGAGGGGTGTTGCGATTTAAGCGAAATTTTGTGTGCTCTCTTATAGTAACCTACAAACAAAAATTTGGTATCCAAATTTCGGATGGGGTACCTAGGGGGGGCGCCGTACCCCCAAAACTTACCTAACATATATATATATAACATATATATACACCAATCACGACAATATGGGACTCAAATTAAAGGCATTTAAGATTGGAAAACGTATTTGATATCCAATTGTCGGGCCAAGTGTGTGGGGGCCAACCCCAACCCCTAAAATACCCCTAAATCGGACATATTTACCGACCATGACAATATGGGACTCAAATGAAAGATATTTGCGAGTAGAATACGAATTTGACATCCAAATGTGGGACCAAGTTTCTGGGGGTCCACCCCTTCCCCAAAACTCTCCCCCCATTTAGGACTTATTTACTGACCATGGCGATATGGGTTTTAAATAAAAGTTATTCGAGTGTAGAATACGAATCTGATATCCAAATGTGAGATCAAGTGTTTGGAGGGCCGCTCCTCCCCAAAAACACCCTCCAAAGGGGACAAATTCACGACCATACCTATATGGGGCTTAAATGAAAGGTCCTCGGGAGTAAAGCACGAATTTGATATCAATATTCGGGAAAAGGTTACTATGGGGCCACCCCAGCCCCACAACACCACCCAAATAGTAAGTATTTGCTGACCACTGCAATATGAGACTCAAATAAGAGGATTTTTAGGGTGGAACACGAATCTGATATATATTTTCAAGGCCAACTCACTGAGTGGCCACTCCATCCCCCAAAACACCTCCCAAGCTGGTCATGTTTGCCGACTATGGAAATATGGGGCTCAAATGAAAGGTATTTGGGAGTAGACCACGATACCCCTGTTTCGACTTTTTGAGCCACTATGAGTCTCAATTTTCATCCCATTTGGCTAAATCTTGGCAAGTATGACATAAGTTGGTCTATAGATATGGCGCTCACATAAACCGATGTCCCGATTTTTAATGTTGAGATCCTATAAATTTTCGTCCGATTTAGCTGAAATTCAACACAAAGCCTTGTGGTATGACTTCCAACATTTTTCCAAAGTATGATTCGAATCGGTTTGTAATCTGATAAAGCCCACATAAAGTCCGATCCGATTTGACTCTTGGGTCCCTAAACATCTCAATTTTCATCCGATTTGGCTTTAATTTTACACAATTGCTTCTGTTTCGTCTTCCAACATCCGTGTCAAATATAATTCAGATTGGTCTATAATCTGATATACATCCCCGATTCGACTGAAATTTGGTAAGCGAAATTCACTTTGACCTTCAAACTCACACAAAATGCCCAAAGCCCGGATTTTAGTTCTATATAGCCGCTATATAGACCGATCATCCGATTTCGATTAAATTTGGCGCCGTGTGTTCTGGTAGATCCCAACCCATTTTTTGTGAAGTGTGGTTCAGATCGGACTATATTTGGATATAGCTGCCCTATAGACCGACCGCACCATCTCCCGATATAGGGTATTGAGGCCATAAAAGATCCATTTATTAACCGAATTCGATGAAATTTGACACAGTGTGTTCTGGTAGACCCCTACCTATTCCCGTCAAATGTGGTCCAGATCGGACCATATTTGGATATAGCTGCCATATATACCCATCTCCCGATATGGTGTAATGAGCCTATAAAAGGGGCATTTTTCATCCTATTTCGATGAAATTTGCTACAGCGAGTTCTGGTACCCCTCTCAACAATTTTGCTGAATATCGTCCACATTGGACCATATTTAGATATAGCTGCCATATAGACCGATTTCTCGATTCAGTCCATAAAAGGAGCATTTTTCATTCGATTTTGATGAAAATTGAAAGAGTGCGTTTAGGTACCCCTATAAACATTTTTGTTAAATATCGCCCAGATTGGGCGTGGGACTGTAACCCGATAGAAACCCATCTATACTCATATTGCAAATGCAAATTTGCTCATGAATTGCATTAAGGAACAGGGGCAAACTTTTCACAATGAGTGATTTCCGATTCAAGTTTAAGTTCAATGATAAAGTGCCTCGTTTTTATGGCCGAGTTCGAACGCCGTGCTGCATACTCCTCTCTTTGTTGATAAGTTTGTATGGTACCTCACAAATGGCGCCTGCATTAAGAGGGGATAACCACCGCTGAAAAGGTTTTTTTGATGTTCTCTCCAGGATTCGAACCTAGGCATTCAGCGTCATGAGTAGACATGCCAACCTCTGGTCTACGCTGGCTTTCGTCTAATTTTGCAATGATCAACAAATAAGTCTAGTTTGTGCGGTGTTATGGAGGTGGGGCGGGCCACCTGACATTTGGTTTCGAAAGTGGATATCAAATTCGTAATCTACTCCCAAATACCTTTCATTTATTTATTGTCGTCAATGGAATTGCATATCATTACAGATTACGATTGAGAATTGGTTTAAAGATTTGAGCCCGATATAGCCATGGTTAGTAAATTGGTCTTGATTATGGGGTGCTTCAGCGATGGGGCGACCCCCCAAACACTTTGCCTTAAAATTGAGTATCAGTTTTGTTTTCTACTCTCAAATACCTTTCATTTGAGTCCCATATTGTCATGATTGATCCATATGGCCTTTTAGCGGATTTTAAATGGGGCGTTCCCCCTAAGGTACCCCACCCTAAATTTGAATACCAAGTTTTTGTGTTGTCTATAGGGTTTCCACCGAATTTCTGAAATTGAAATAGCCACTAAATTTGTAATGGGGATTGAACTTTTTTAAATCTAAACACTGATTATAAGTTTTTTCACAAATATTCGCTTCGAATACAAGATCTTCGATATTATCTATTGTCTGCATTGTTTTTGTTTTCTAATAGTCATCATAAATGACTTGTCCAACACCAACTCAAGAAAATCATAAAATTACTTTTATAACTGGTAGTCGCGTCTTAGAACTGCCTTTAATCCAAATTAATTGCCACTTTTCCATTTTTTTTAGATTTCATATCTCAGAAATTCAATGTTTCACTTTTCCTATCAGAGTCACTACATCCTGCGTTGATTTTTCACTTAGATGCTGCTCTTAAGATTTTTGAGCGTCTTTCTGCCTCCGTCCATTCATGCGCAGCTTAATTTTTTGTTAAATTTCCCATTAGTCATGGCTAGAAAAGCAAAGCACCTGCTCTAATGCAAAGATACTGTCAAAACATTCGATAATCAATTACTTGGACTTTGGAGAAAAAAAAATAATAATAAATGAGTTTCTCATGGAATATCTATTGAATGCAAGCTAGTAAGAGCATTAATTTAACTCTAGGGGGATAACATATGGGCGCCATTTGAGAAAACCTTACACATGGGAATGCAGGGATTTTAAGTTCATTTCTTAAGTGGCTACTTTCTGTGCCTAAGAAAAGGTTCTTATCGATGGGGGCATGCAAGTAGGTGCTTTTTTTGGCTTACAAAATTGTATTAAAGACAACTTTTGAAACATGCGGCTTAAGAATTAAAGGTTGATAGAAAAACATAACAAAAATGGGAAAAGTTTAAAAAATTTGAAATTTTGGGTCCTTGGAAAATATTTGAAAAAAAAAACAAGACTTTAAATCGAGAGATCGGTTTATATGGCAGCTATATGCAAATCTTGATCGATCTAGACCAATTTGCAGAAATATGTGGAGGGGCTTAACTTAACTCTTTGTCCTAAATTTCGGCAACATCGGACAATAAATGCGCTTTTTACGGCCCCAAAACCTAAAACCGAGAGATCGGTCTATATGGCAGCTATATCCAAATCTGGACCGATCTGAGCCAAATTGACGAAGGATGTTAAAGGGCCTAATATAACTCACTGTCCCAAATTTTTTCAAATAAATGCGGCTTTAATGTGTCTAAGACCCTAAATCGGAGGATCGGTCTATATGGCAGCTATATCCAAATCTAAACAGATCTGGGCCAAATTGACGGAAAATGTCGAAGAGCCTAACACTGTCCCGGATTTCAGCAAAATCCGATAATAAATGTGGCTTTTATGGGCCTAAGACCCTAAAACGGAGGATATGGCAGCTATATCGAAATCTAAACCGATCTGAGCCATATTGACGAAGGATGTCGAAGGGCCTAAGACAACTCACTGTCCCGAATTTCAGCAAAATCGGATAATAAATGTGGCTTTTATGGGCCTAAGACCCTAAATTGGAGGATCGGCCTATATGGCAGCTATGTCCAAATCTGGACCGATCTGGACCAAATTGACGAACGATGTCGAGGGGCCTAATACAAATCACTCTTCCAAATTTCAGCAAAATCGGATAATAAATGTGGCTTTTATGGACCTAAGACCCTAAATCGGAGGATCGGTCTATATGGCAGCTATATCCAAATCTGGAGCGATCTAGGCCAAATAGACAAAGGATGTCGAAGAGCCTAAAACAACTCACTCTTCCAAATTTCAGCAAAATCGCATAATAAATGCGGCTTTAATGTGTCTAAGACCCTAAATCGGAGGATCGGTCTATATGGCAGCTATATCCAAATCTAAACAGATATGGGCAAAATTGACGGAAAATATCGAAGAGCCTAACGCAACTCACTGTCCCGAATTTCAGCAAAATCCGATAATAAATGTGGCTTTTATGGGCCTAAGACCCTAAATCGTAGGATCGGTCTATATGGCAGCTATATCAAAATCTAAACCGATCTGAGTCATGTTGACGAAAGATGTCGAAGGGCCTAAGACAACTCACTGTCCCGAATTTCAGCAAAATCGGATAATAAATGTGGCTTTTATGGGCCTAAGACCCTAAATTGGATGATCGGTCTATATGGCAGCTATATCCAAATCTGAACCGATCTGGGCCAAATTGACAGAGGATGTCGAAGGGCCTAACACAACTCACTGTCTAAAATTTCAGCAAAATCGGATAATAAATGTGGCCTTTATTGGCCTAAGACCCTAAATCGGCGGATCGGTCTATATGGGGGCTATATCAAGATATAGTCCGATATAGCCCATCTTCGAACTTAACCTGCTTATGGACAAAAAAAGAACCTGTGCAAAATTTCAGCTAAATATCTCTATTTTTGAAGACTGTTGCGTGATTTCAACAGACAGACGGACGGACATGTCTAGATCGTCTTAGATTTTTACGCTGATCAAGAATATATATACTTTATAGGGTCGGAAATGGATATTTCGATGTGTTGCAAACGGAATGACAAAATGAATATACCCCCATCCGTCGGTGGTGGGTATAAAAATATTTATTTAGACTTCAAAATCTGCCTGTTCACGAGGAAAACGGAGATGGGTCTATTTAACCACCAGGTTTCCTCATCAGAACGGTTTCGATTGGTTAGATTAGGTTGGAGGGCACGCGATTAGCAACCTCGGTTACTAGACCTTACACTCGTTCTGCACCACAGAACGGTACAAGACAGCAAATAAGTACAGAGAAATGAAACTAACGCCTAAAAAAGAAGACAAAACTCACTGTCTAGAGTATGGTCCAGTCAGCCAATATAGGCATTTACAGAACTCAAGAATGACAAGAGGGATAAGAGCCTGCAAAGGGATAGAGCCATTATCCTGTGTATTGCAATAGCGGGCAGTGATGCAACAGGTGCTCGTTCGTCTGCAACTTCTCCTCGTCATCGCATATCCTGTAGTAGCCTGTCTCTCCCTGCAACCAGCGCGACGTCAAAGACCTGACGTTGCAATGATCAGTGAGGACTCCTATTAGCAGTCCTAAGTCATGCTTTCACAGCCCCAGTATAAGCGATGTCCTGTTTCGCGAAATGCTCGATCAAAGGTCCATTGAGACCCTTTAATCTACAGGATATAGGGAGTCACCGTAGAAGGCGTCCACTCGGAATTTCGGTGGACTGCGTTTGGGAATACTGTAGGGTAAGAATAATACAACAGGTTTAGAGAACATCTTGCCTTGGCATAGGCGGAGCGATGAGAACCACGCCCACTAGGGCAATAGATATCGGATATCCGACCCATAGACATACATATTAAGTAAAACTCCCATATATCTTTTATGCGTTTCGACTTTTAAGGTTGTAGAAGCCACAATTTTCGTAAGAAAATCGTATAAGGTTCTATTCGATATTTCAATAGGTATGCAAAATTAAGATCTGACTAAATTTGGATACAAGTGCTATCTATTAAAAGTATTACGTATACTCGGTGGTGTAGGGTATAATATAGTCAGCTCCGCCCGACTTTTGCCTTTCCTTACTGGTTTTATTTTTGTTTTAATTGTTTTTTTAATTTTTTTATTTTTTTTTACTTTTTTCTTACTTTTTTATTTTTTTTATTATTTTTTTATATATTATTTATATTATTTATTATTTATACTATATTTATTATTTTTTTATTTTTTTTACATTTTTATTTTTTTTTAATTTTATTTTAATTTTTTTAAATTTTATTTCAATTTTTTTTTAATTTTTTTTATTTTTTTTTATTTTTTTTTATTTTTTTTTTTATTTTTTTTTTAACTTTTTAATTATTTTTATTTGCTTTTTTAATTCTTTTTTATTTTTATATTTTTTATTATTATTTTTTTTTTAATTATTATGGTATTTAATTTTTTATTTTATTTTCTTTGATTTTTATTTTTTATTTCAATTTTTATTTTTTTAATGTATATTTTATATTTTTTTTTTGTTTTTTTTTTTTTTTATTATTATAATTACTGTTTTCTTATTTATTTTTATTATTTTTTCGTTATTTTTTTGTTTTTTTTTTTTTTTTGTCTTCTTTGTGGCATTCTTATTAATTAAACTTTAGTATACAATTTCTTTCCTTAACTTTGTATATTGTCATTTGAATAACTTTATTTAGTTATCCACACTTCAAGATTCTTAGGAATTTCTATTATTTTCTACACTTTTCTAATGGCAGAACATTCAAACAAAAACGAAAATCTATTTTTAAAGGCCATACAAAAGGTAAAACAAAAACTTCTCAATTATTTCAGATTTAAGTATGTCTTCATGTAGTGCTCGGTACAAATAAGGCCATGGGTTATTTGCGGAAATCAAAGAATCACGTTAAAATTCTTAGTAAAGCCATCTTAAAAATCTGCATTTAGCAAACTGCTGTAATGCTACAAAAAAGTCTATCCATTTCATTACTATTGGAGGAGAAACAAGGAAGATGAGCTTCAGCTTTACAACAGCAAATGCACTAGAAGAGAAATTGATGAAAATAGGTTTCATCTCCTTCTCTGCTATGACGGTGTTGTGTTTTGGTTTCTAAGATCGTTTTGTTTTTTTTGTTACTTCTACGCCGAGAACATGGTACTAATTAGAAAAGCGGCAAACAACTATCGGTCGGTCGCTCGGTCTGTCCGTCGCCTCCAATAGATGGAATGAAGATGAATGCGCTATTGGGTAACTCCTACTTTTACGCCTCTCCTACCCCCACTTCTCACTTTACTTTGACCGCAATAATTTTCTCGAGAGTATGATCAGCATGCGTTAGCTACAGCTTGCTGCTGTTAAGATGTGCGCAATGGGTTTGCAAATAAGAGGAAAAATTCTAATTAGATGTTTTAGTTTTTTTTCCTGCTTTCTCAATGTGATGTTATGGTTTGGTTTAGAAAACGATCTGTGGAAGATTGTTTTTCTTTCAATTTAAGGGGGGGGAATGCTGAAGAAGTAAAGATCGTTTTACAACGAGGAATGGTTTGGAAAGTATTTATACCCTACACTACAATGCCACTAGGGTTTAAAAATTGTTTATAACAAAACCAGTAAGGAAGAGCAATGGTCGGGCGGTGCCGGCTATATAATACCCTACATCTATCATATAAGTACAAAGTGGGAGCTACATCCCATTATGAACCAATGTTGATGGACTTCGACGGATGTTTTAGGATGGATTATGAAACAATCCGTATCAAATTTTAAGCAAATATGTTCAAATTGTAATAATTACGGTTCACAAATAACAACATTATTGCAAATTATCCAAAATATGGGAGCTATATCTAATTCTGAACCGATTTCGATTCTCATATAATGTGATAGTCGTTGGGGAAAGCGCTGTGCAAAATTTTGTCAAGATTTATCAAAAAAATGCGCTTGCAGTGGCTCTTGGAGTGAAAATCGGGCGATATACATATATGACAGCTATATTTAAATCTGAGCCGATTTGTATGAAATTCATCAGTAGTGTCGAGAGTCACAAGAAAATCGTTCCTGCCAAATTTCGAGAGAATCTGTTAACAAATGAACACTTGTTTGCATTATTACTGCAAATCGGACGAACATATTTATGGGAGCTATATCTAAATCTGAACCGAGTTCGAACAAACTTCTCAAATTATGTGGTGGTCGACGGGGAAAGCGTTGTGCAAAGTTTTGGCAAGATTGGTCAAAAAATGCATTTGCAGTAGCTCTAGGAATGAAAATAGGGCGATATATATATAAGGCAGGTATATCTAAATCTGAGCCGATTTGTATGAAATTCAACAGTAGTGTCGAGAGTCACAAGAAAATTCTTCCTGCCAAATTTCGAGAGAATCGGTTGACAAATGACCATTTTATTGCATTATTACTGCAAATCGGACCAACATATATATGGGAGCTATATCCAAATCTGATCCGATTTCAACCAAACTTTATCGACATTGTGGAAGTCGTCGAGGAAAGCGATGTACAAAATTTTGGGAAGATTGGTCAATAAATACGCTTGCAGTGGTTCTAGGTGTGAAAATCGGGCGATATATATATATGAGAGTTATATATAAATCTGAACCGATTTTCATGAAATTCACCATTTATATCGAGAGTCAAAAGAAAATCGTTCCTGCCAAATTTCGAGAAAATCGGTTAACAAATGACCATTTTATTGCAATATTACTGCAAATCGGACGAATATATATCTGGGAGCTATATCTAAATCTGAACCGATTTTCATCAAATTCACCATTTATGTCGAGAATCAAGGAAAAATCGTTACTTCCAAATTTTGAGATAATCGGTTTACAAATGACCATTTTATTGCAATATTACTGCAAATCGGACGAACATATATATGGGAGCTATATCCAAATCTGAACCGATTTTTTCCAATTTCAATAGGCTTCGTCTCTAGGCTGAAAAACATGCTTGTACCAAATTTTAAGACGATCGGATGAAAATTGCGACCTGTTTTTTGTACACAAATTAACATAGGGCGCCCCGGTAGCCGTGCTTGGTTTACCAGTGTAGGGGTCATAGGTTCGATTCCCGCCAGAAGCCTAGGTCTGTCGCTACTGAGGTATCACAATAGACTTAAAATTGTCTGAGTCTGTAAAAGACTGCCACTCTTACCTAACCTAACATGGACAAATAGACGGACAGCCGGACAGACAGACGTACAAAGCTAAATCGAGTCAGAAAGTGATTCTCGAGACGATCGGTATACTTGTGTCTACTCTCTCTTATTCTGGGTGTTACAAATAAGCCATAAGTTATAATACCCTGTACCACAGTAGTGGTGTAGGGTATAAAAACGGAGAAGATTTGGAGACATTGTTAAAGAAAAAAGTTGGCTAAAAATCACTTTTCACTGGACTAAGTTGTGTCTGTCCGTCCGTAATGAAACATTGCGTACAACATTTCAGCCCAATCGGACACCTATTGCGGCTTCTAGGGGTTCAAGAAATCTTAAAGGGAAATCGGTTTAAATGGAAGCTAATCAGGTTATAAACCGATTCAGACTATACTCGGCACGATAGTTGAGAGTCGTAACAGAACACTGCGTGCAAAATTTCATATCAATCGGACAACAATTGCGGCTTCTAGAGGTTCAAGAAGACTAAACTGAAGATCGGCTTCTATGGGACCTATATTGGGTTTTAAAGCGATTCAGACGTAACAGAACTCTACGTGCACAACTTCAGCTCAATCGGACAACAATTGCAGTTTGTATGGGCTCAAGAAGTCTAATAGGAAGATCAGTTTATATTCGGGGCTATGTCGGGTTATAGACCGATTCAGACCATACTTGGCATGATTGTTGGCAGTCATAATGTGCACAATTTCTGCTCAATCGGACAACAGTTGCGGCTTCTAGAGGCTCAAGAAGTCAAAAAGGAAGATTGGCTTCTATGGCACCTATATTGGGTTTTAAACCAATTCGGACCATACTCAACATAATTGTTGGGAGTCGTAACAGAACACTGCGTGCACAACTTCAGCTCAATCGGACAACAATTGCAGTTTGTAGGGGCTCAAGAAGTCGAATAGGAAGATCGATTTATATTTGGGGCTATGTCGGGTTATAGACCGATTCAGACCATACTTGGCATGATTATTGGCAGTCGTAATGGAAAACTGTGTGCACAATTTCTACTCAATCGGACAACAGTTGCGGCTTCTAGGGCTCAAGAAGTCAAAAAGGAAGATCGGCTTCTAAGTGACCTACATTGGGTTTTAGGCCGATTCAGACCATACTTAACACAATTTTTGAGAGTCGTAACAGAACGTTCAAAATGTCAACTCAATCGGACAACAATTGAGGTTTGTAGGGGCTCAAGAAGTCAAATCGGGAGATCGGTTGATATCGAGAGCCATATCTAAATCTGAACTGATATGACCCATTTGCAATCCCCCTCGACCTACACCAATAAGAAGTATCTATGCAAAATGTTAAGCGGACTGACGGACAGACATGACTATATCGACTTAGGATGTCAAGACGATCGATCAAAAACATATGTCTATGGGGTCGCAGATCAATATTTCGAGGTGTTACAAAGGGATTGACCAAATTGGTATAACCAACATTCTATGGTAAATGCAAATTTGCCCGTGAACATTCCATTAAAGATCAGGGACAAACTTCTCACATATCAATGAGTGCAGTCCGATTCGAATTTAAGCTCAATGATAAGGAGCTACCTTTTTATAGCCGAAACCGATAAGCGTGCCGCAGAGAGATAACTCTTTGGAGAGAATTTTTTTTCAGGGCATGGTACCTCACATAAGTTGCCAGCTTTAAGAGGGGAACGCCATCGCTGAGAATTTTTTCTGATGGTCTTACTAAGATTCGAACGCAGGCGTTCAGCGTCATAGGCGGATATGCTAATCTTTGCACTACGGTGGTGGATATAAAAAATCCTTTTGATGTGTTCCTAGAAGAGAAGAATTGAATTCCCATTCCTACTACAAATTTTCAAAAATATTCAAATATCTTAAAAATGTATATTTTTTTCCAAAATTTTGGCATTTTTTCTTACTAATTGCCAAAAATGTTGTCCCCAAATTCCTTTTCTTTATGTTCCTTACGCACAATACCACAATGGTCTTAAGATAAATGGAGTTACACGCATTTAACACGCTTGGTATGCCTCCTTAAGGGGGTGATATCTATAAAATTAAAATGTTTTCCAGCTATTATTGCACACATACACAGACATACTACATTTGCTATGTTGGTAACAATGGGAGCAGTGGAACAGCGGCATAAGCATTAGCTGCAATTGACTTAAAGAAACTCCTCAATTGGTCTCTTTAGCTTAGCTCTATGGTGAATGGGACTAAAAACTATTTTCAGTTTTTTGTAGAACGTGTGATATTATGCAAGAATGCAACAATTGTTCCAACAACTGCTGAATTGGTAGCAACAACTTTTTGTTTTGGCTAAAATGCTACTGCTTGCTTTGGGTGCTGCTGTTTGCCTTATGGTTGGTAGACAGGGTTGCCAACAAGCATATAATGCTGCTAAATTAAAAAAGTTAAAATAAGAAAAGAAAAATTTTGAAAATAAATTCGGCAATATTTTTAATGACAATTTCTGAAGATAGTGCCAAAATTTTTTTTGTGAGAATGTTGTCAATATTTCGTTTAAATATTTTCAGTCCTGACCTATTTTTTCAAAAATTTTCACAAAATTAAAATTTTTTCAAAAATTTTAATAAAAAACAAGTTATAGTCCGATTCGGACCATAAATTAATTCCAACCATTGTAGAAGTCATTGTGCAATATTTCAGTTCATTCGAATAAAAATTGAGTCTTGTAGGGGCTCAAGAAGCAAAATCGGGAGATAGGTTGATATGGGAGCTTTATCAAGCTATTGATCGATTCAAACCATATTAGACACGTATGTTGAAGGTCATGAGAGAAGCCGTTGTACAAAATTTCTGCCAAATCGGATGACAATTGCGCCCTCTAGAGGCTCAAGAAGTCGAGATCCCAGATCGGTTTATATGGCAGATATATCAGGTTATGAACCGATTTGAATCATACTAAACACAGTTGTTGGAAGTGATACCAAAACACTACGTGCAAAATTTCAGTCCAATCGGAAGAGAATTGCGCCCTCTAGTGGCTCAAGAAGTCAAAACCCAAGATCGGTTTATATAGCAGATATATCAAAACATAGACCGATTTGAACCATACTTAGCGCAGTTGTTGGAAGTGATACCAAAACACCACGCGCAAAATTTCAGTCAAATCGGACGAGAATTGCGCCCTCTAGAGGCTCAAGAAGTCAAGACCCAATATCGATTCATATGGCATTTTGGATCTCGGTGGATGCGAGACACGAAGATCATCGCTTATGCGAACGACGCCGTGTTGATGGTCCGAGACAGGTTTTTTTTTTGAAGAGTTGCGGGATCATGTCGCGATGGTCTACCAGAAATGGGCTGAGGACCAACTCAAGAAAGACGGATCTGGTGTTCTTTACTCGCAGATACAAGATACTGGAGTTCAGATTCCTGTACTTGGGCGGGATCACCTTGCAGCTGTTGGTAGAAGCGAAGTACCTTGTCGTAGTTTTCGATTTCAAACTGTCCTAAAAGAGAAATACGTTGGAAAGGAGCCGTAACACACTATGCGCTTTTTACTCCTGCCGGAGGATGTACGGTACGAAGTGGGGGTAACTTCTAAGATAATTTATTGCATGTACACGCCCATTGTGAGACCAGTACTGACCTTGGGGGCAATGGTATGATGGAGAGCCGTGGATAAGATGACTCGTACGAGGAAGCTCGAAAAAGTCCTGAGTTTATACGGCCATTGTGAGTCTAGTGCTGACCTACGCAGGGCCGTCGATAAGGAGACTTGTACGAGGGAGTTTAAAAAGGTCCAGAGATATATGCGGCCATTGTGAAACCAGTACTGACCTACGGAGGGCCGTAGATAAGAGGACTCGTACGAGGGATTGCGAAAAGGTCCCGAGATGTGTACGGTCATTGTGGGACTAGTACTGGCCTACGGGAGACTTATATGGTGGAGAGCCTTAGATAAGAAGACTCGTACGAGGGAGTTTGAAATGGTCCAGAGATGTATACGGCCATTGTGAGACCAGTACTGATCTACGGGGCACTGGTATGGTGAAGGAACGTGGATAAAAGGACTCGTAGGAGGGAGCTTGAGAGAGTCCAGAGATGTATACAGCCATTGTGAGACCACTTCTCACCTTCGGGGCACAGATGTGGTGGAGGGCCGTAATTAAGAAGGCTCGTAGGAGGGAGTTCGAAATGATCCAACGATGTATACGGCCATTGTGAGATAATTACTGACCTTCGGGGCTCTGGTATGGTGGAGGGCCGTGAATAAGAGGACTCGTACGAGGGAGTTCGAAAAGGTCCAGAGATGTGCAAGGCCTCTGTGAGACATACCAGTATTGCCCTATGAAGGGCCAAGAATAAGAAATTTCGTCCGGGGAGTTCGAAATGGTCCAGAGATGTATACGGCCATTCACTGGTATGGCGAAGGGCCGCTATGAGAGGACTCGTACGAGGGAGTTCTAGAAGATCCAAAGAGAGACCCGCGTCGTAGTCACAGGGGCATAGAGATCCGCACCGCAGGCAGATCTTGAGGCGAGCCTGGATATGCAGCCCATTGGGGCCTGGGGAATTCAGACCCTAAAGTTGCACTTAGGCTGAGAGAGCTCAGCTTGCCGAAGGAGGATATATGATATGGATGCGGAATGTAAACTGAGGAGGATCTTCAGCACCGGTACCGACGAGGAATAGGATACTCAGAACTTCCGGGGAGGGATGAATGAAGCGTGAATGCTGTATTTAATCTTTACTGCTGGGCTGAGGGAGCTCAACATGCCGAAGGAGTATAGATGCTATGGATGCGGAGGTTAGACTGAGAAGGATCTCCGGCACCAGTACCGATTGGGAATAGTATACTCAGAACTCCCGGGGAGAGATGAATGAAGCGTGAATGCTGCATTGAAAGAGGATGAGACCTCAATATTCACTGATGGCTCCAAGATGGTGGCAGGCACTGTTTTGGGAGTCTTCTCAGAAGCACTCAACATCTCTATGTCCCTGAGACTAACAGGCGAGTATACTGTTATTCAAGCAGTGGTCTGTGCCACTACAGTATCCTCAAGAGAAATTCTGGTAAGGGATCTACGGCCCTCAAAACTCAGGATTTTTGCGGACAGTATGGCATCGCTCAAGGCCTTGGGTTCGAGGACGGTGAGGTCAAGGTGTGTGGCGGATTACTTTTTGTCCCTAGATAGGCCCTGGGTACACTATGTGACGCTGATATGGGTTACCGGGCATAAAGGAATTCCAGAAAATGAAATGGCGAACACCAGGAGCTGTATGTCTGTGCCGGGCGAACCAAGCCCCGGTCTTGCCCACGTGCCATTTGTCGAGCTACTGAACATAGTAGATGAGATGGCCAAAGTCGGATCGGTGGTGAGATGGAACTCTTCGGATGGTTGCCAGATCGCTAAGGTGCTCTGGTCATAGACGGTAGGAGAACGAAGGAGTTATTGGCGTTCAATTAGAGGTCGATGAGTACCTTAATAGGGGTCGTAACATGAAGCGATTTCAGGAAATGGAATAGTGGACGCCAGGAGGGGTATGTCTGTGACGAGCGAACCAATCCCCGGTCTTGCCTACGTGGCATTTGTCGAGCTACTGAATATAATAGATGAGATGGCCAAAGCCGGGTCGGTAGCGAGATGTAACTCAGCGAATGGTTGCCAGACGATTAGGCGCTCTGGTCATAGATGGGAAGAGGACGAAGGAGTTATTGGCGTTCAATAAGAGGTCGATGAGTACCTTAATAGGGGTCATAACCGGACACTGTGCCATGGGCCACATGGCGGCGCGCATGGAAATACCGACTTCTGCAGGAGATGCTTCGATAAGGATGAGCAGGAGACTATCGAGCACTTGCTCTGTACAAAAATTTTTGTATTTTATTATTAAAATTTAAAAAAAAAATTATTTTTTTTTTTTTTGAAAATTTTGTCAAAATTTTATTTCTATGGAAAATTTTGTCAAAATTTTATTTCTATAGAAAATTTTGTCAAAACTTAATTTCTATGGAAAATTTTGTCAAAATTTTATTTTTATAGAAAATTTTGTCAAAATTTTATTTCTATAGAAAATTTTGTCAAAACTTAATTTCTATGGAAAATTTTGTCAAAATTTTATTTTTATAGAAAATTTTGTCAAAATTTTATTTCTATACAAAATTTTGTCAAAATTTAATTTCTATACAAAATTTTGTTCCTATAGGCAATTTTATTAAAATTCTGCTCCTGCTGAAAATTTTGTAAAAAACTTTTCCAGAGGGCAACTCTGTTCCTAAAACATTTTCCCATTTCCTAATTTCTCACTGCTCCATTAGTTTGCGTCTGTACTAAAGTTCTTGCTTTGCTTTTTCGCCTTTTTGCGTTCTTTTTTTCTCCTGTTGTTGATAGTGTTCCTGTCTTGGCTTAAGGTTTGTGTTCTTGTTTTTGTTTCTGTTAGTTTTTATATTCAATTTGATCTAGTTGCGCCTATAGTATGCCAAACGAACGTTCTTGCCACAAATGTTGGCACATAGATGTGTTGTTGTTGTTGTTGGGTTTTATGCAAGCAAGATGGTTTAACATGGCCTGGGAGGTGCCATAGCTTTCTATGCTAGAATGAGGGTATTATTGGCAAGTGCTGCTGGAGGTTGCCGTCATAGTGTGGTGTTGGTCTAGTATTGGTGTCTTGGCAAACGCGTTTTGTGGCTCATTTGCCACAGCGCCTACATTTTACTAGACATTGCACTCAGTAAATTTCATGTAATTAGTAACTGCAGTAACAACGCGAAAACCGCCAAACCGCGCCATTTCCAAAGGCAACATCTTTACTAAATTCTTCCCCTTTAAAACTTAGTTGGCTGGCTAAACAGAGGTGGAGACCATGGGCATACTACACTTGGGCCATGTGTAGAATGCTAAGTATCTAGCTTTCCGTTTTCCATCCATTTGGTTTTTGTGCCACATCACATTATGTGGGTTTTTACGCCATACATCGACATTGAAAATTAGATGACTATGACAATGACGACGACGAAGAAGACCACTATGAGAACGATGATGATGTTGATGACTCTTAACTAAATTCCTTATCATTTGTTGTTTCTAACTGAAAAGTGAAAAAATTAGAATGCTTAAGAGCTTCCTTATTTTTCTTTGGTATTTGGTCTTTAATTTACTTAGCGACCATAGTGGTCAATTAGTTGCTTTTGCAATGGACCTGTGTTGCAAGAGATTTAAATTTGTTTGAAAATGTAAATAGACAATAGCTGTGGGGAACCAAAACTTCTGGGTTTTTTTCGAGCAGTATTTAGTTAATTGGGAAAAACCTTCGATTTTGATGGGAATTTTGATATGTGCCATAAGCAAAAGTATTTGTCCATTGACCAAAACAAAAGACTTAAGAAACAAGCAGATTATTTTTAACCCAAGACTTTACAGGCAAAATTTTCTATAAAAAATTTTTGATAAAATTTTCCATAGAGTTCAGATTTAAAAAAAATTATCAAAATTTCTCTTTGATAAAATCTTATAAAAATCAATTTGTGTTTGATTTTCGGTTTTTTTGTTTGTTCCGTATAGACTCAAAAACGTCTGAACCGATTACCTTGAAATTTTCACAGATTGTGTGGGTTGGTCTGGAAGGAAACATAGGCTATATAATATTTTGATATCGGAAGGGGGTTGGACCTTCCTCCTTGACATTTTCACAGATTGTGTGGGTTGGTCGGGAAGGAAACATAGGCTATATAATTTTTTGATATCAAAAGGGGGGAGGACCCTCCCCCTTATGTCAAAAACACCACCCAAAGTCAAATGTAAACCGATCGGGACAATATGGGTATCAATTGAAAGGCATTGGTGAGAAGAATACGAATATGGTATTAAAATCGGGACAATATGGGTATCAAATAAAAGGCATTGGTGAGAAGAATACGAATATGGTATTAAAATTTTAGTCTAAGTACCCATCAGGCAGCCAGAACCCCAAAACTCCCCCTAACAAACATATTAGATTTTCTTGTCAATATTACGAATCTGGCATACAAATTCAGATTGTAGTGTCGGGGATCACCCCGCCCCCCAAAAAAAGCCCCAAATGAGCATATGAACCAATCATGACTTTATGAGACTCGGTTTGTTTGTTTAATCCATAGAATCAAAAACAGCTGAACCGATTTCTTAAAATTTTCACAGATTCTATAGGTTTGTCTAGAAGGAACCATAGGCTTTATAATTTTTAGATATCGGATGGGGGCGGACCCTCCCCCTTACCCCAAAAACGCCACCCAATACAAAAAGTGGACTGATAGGCACAATATGGGTGTCAAATAAAAGGTTTTGGAGACTATCAAATGAATATCGTATTAAATTTTGGGTCCAAGCACCCAGCGGACCGCCCCAACCCCAAAACTCCATGAAAAAGATATATTCGACGATCCTATGAATATGGGACTCAAATGAAAAGTATTCGGCAGTATATTACAAATTTGACATAAAAATCAGGTCCTAGTAATGGGAGGTCGCCCTACCCCCAAGTACCCCCAAATGGTCATATCAGCCGACCATGGCTATATGGGATTCAAATGAAAGATTATTGCGAGTAGATAACGAATATGGCAATAAAATTTGTTAATTGACCCATTATGGCAATATGGGACTCAAATGGAAGGTATTAGAGAGTAGAAAACGAATTTTATATCCAATTTTGGAGCCCCTAAGCAAAGCTTCATTCCCGACTATAGCTCATAGCCCGACTATGGAGCTCAAATCAACAGTATTTGGGAGTAAAGAACGAATTTGGTGTTTATTTTCAGGGCAAAGTGCCGGTGGTGGTAAAATTTTGACGAAATTTTCTATAAAAATATAAATTTGACAAAATCTTTTTCTATAAAAATAAAATTTTGACAAAATTTTCTATAAAAATAAGATGGTGACAAAATTTTCTATAAAAATAAAATATTGGCAAATTATTTTCTATAAAAATAAAATTTTGAAAAAATTTTCTATAAAAATAAAAATTTGACAAAATTTTCTATAAAAATAAAAATTTTACAAATTTTTTCTATAAAAATAAAATATTGACAAAATTTTCTATAGAAATAAAATTTTGACAAAATTTTCTATAGAAATAAAATTTTGACAAAATTTTCTATAGAAATAAAATTTTGAAAAAATTTTCTATAAAAATAAAATTTTGATAAAAATTTTCTATAAAAATAAAATTTTGAAAAAATTTGCTATAAAAATAAAATTTTGAAAAAATTTTCTATAAAAATTAAATTTTGGCAAAATTTTGTATAAAAATAAAATTTTGATAAAATATTTTTCTATAAAAATAAAATTTTGAAAATATTTTCTATAAAAATTCGTCGAAGAACAAATGATCCAGACGGTTGAGTGTGGCCGCGGCTCCGTGTTGTTGTGGTGATTTTATATAAAACAAGCGTCCGTTCCTGTTTGTTGTCGCTGATATCAGTTCGTCTTTTGTTGCACCGTGTTTGTGAATGAAGGGAGCTGTTTCCTGCTTGTTGGTGAGCTGTTTTAATTGCTTTTTGTGAAAATAATTTTCAAGATTGCAAAACTCTTGACTGGAAGGGCAGCTGCTTTGAAAGAAAATAAATAAACATCAGCTGTGCTACTCTTTCAAACCTTTTTGTTGGACCTTGTCATCATTTCAACATATAATCGATTTAAGTGCCTGTTTCATCGATTGCTGAAACTCACAGTGCTGCCATTATACATTTCCTAAAGTGATGCATAGTTTTAGGCGGTTCATAAAATCTTCCGCCTTATCCCATTACGAACCATTTCTAATCCTCAATCCCCTTTACACTTTACTATTTGCATCATGAGTGTCTCGCCAAAACCAAACAGCCGCAATGATGTGTTTGCTAAACCTATTGAGGCTGGTGCCGATGAACACGTATCTGGGGACGCCAGGGCACCCAAAAGAAATCGGGACAGCATTTTTCAACGATCCTTGGTTGGTAACATATCTAAAACGCCACGACTATCCGATTCACCTTTACGTATGATTCAACTTCTTGATGATCGTTTCGAGAAACTCTGCAGCCGATTTGAAGATCGCATGAAATCCTTACTTCGGGAGTCTGAGAATCGCCTTCTAAACGAGCTAGATAAAAAGCTTTGCGAATTAAGGACAGAAATCGCAGACATTAATGATAGAGTTAATAAACTTGAATCTGCTGCTCTAGAAATTGATCTTCTGAAGGGTGAGATCAAAGAATTAAAACTTCAGGCCCTTAGACAAGAAAATGCCTCAGTTGCAGCGGATGTACGTATAAATGGGGTACCGTTTCACGAAAATGAAAATCTATTTAACGTATTTGGGAAAATTTGTGCCAGCTGCAACATTCCTTCTCCCAAGCTCAAAACGATTCACCGTCTGAAGAATAGAAATAATACAAAAGAACGCAATTCACCAGATGCCGTTATTATTGCCACGTTTATGTCTCCTTATGACAAAAATTTCTTCCTGAGGTCACTGTCTGCTTTCAGGAAAAAAAATGGCAATTCCCTTTTGCTCCGTTTATTAGGTCTCGACTCGGATCACAAATTTTACATAAACGAGAACCTATCGAACACCAACTACAGAATACTTCAGGATGCTGTATCGCTAAAGAAGAAAAAACTTATTTACTCGGCGTTCACATTCAAGGGACTCGTGTTTGTTAAACATGGCCCCAACGATGATCCTGTAGTTATTGAACATGCTGACGCCCTAAATAGATTTCGGCATAACGAATTCTCACCGCATTTTGCTAATACCAACGTTCAGTAAATTTTTCAAACTTCACGGAAATTACACAATACTTTTTTCAAACTTTATAACTAGTTTTAAACCATTTTTTAAATTGTTTACCTATTTAATTTTAATATTTTATTTCTTTTATCACTATCTTCAATTTAACAACTTTTACAACATTAATTGTGATCATTTATTCCTCTGCAGCGATACTGATGGTAGAATTTTGATTTATTATTTTATCCTAAAATATGGCGAGCCTAGCTAACCATAACACTAGGGACTTGACGGCGAATATGATTAGAATTCTGGCAGGCCAACGGAGTGGTTTGAAGATATGTCACATTAACGCCCAAAGCCTGAATAATAAGATTGATGAATTCCGATTTATCTTTGAGAATTCAGGTATGGATGCTATTTGCGTATCAGAGACGTGGCTGAAGGAGACTACTCCTGATTCTTTCATTGATCTTGTTGGGTATACTGTCTACAGGGCTGATAGACCACGCAGAGGAGGCGGCACAGCGATTTATGTCCGCGACAATCTGAGGTCTCGCATTTGTGCCAGATCAGTGGCTGATGATAGCATTGAATATGTGTTTATAGAATTATCTGCCACGGAAAGGAAGCTGTTACTTGGTTGTGTCTATAGGCCAAATAACAATATTGACATACAACCATTCTTGGAAGTAGTGGAACACCTTACGATTACCTACCCGGATGTCATTATTGCAGGGGATCTAAATTCCAACATTCTTTTGGACTCAAGTCTCACAGCCCAGATGTCTTCATTGGGCTTATTACCTTTCAACACATCCATGCCGACTCATTTTTCGTCCAGTTCCAGTACCCTCCTTGATTTGTTTTTTGTCAGTGAGATTTCTAAAGTTTCATTGTATGACCAACTGTCCGCATCGTGCTTCTCCAACCATGACTTGATTTTTTTGTCTTACAACTTTGAGATCCTTGGAAGGGAGGAGTCTTACTCATATAGAGATTTCAATAGTCTGGACCACGAAGCCTTACCTTCTTTGATTTCTGATATCGATTGGAGTCTGCTATACCGCATGGAATCGATAGACGATCAGGTGAACTTTTTATCTAGAAATGTGTGCGCTGTCCAAGATTTTGTGCTCCCGATCAAAATGAGACAAATTTGTTCGAAGACTAAACCTTGGTTTTCGGCAGATATTCGTGTTGCAATTGAGTCCCGAAACACTGCATACCGTAGATGGAAACGTTTTAGGACGTCGCACCTACGAGAGGAATATCGCTCCAACAGATCCCGTGTCAATAAGTTGATAAGAGCTGCCAAGATCAATTACTACCTCAGACGTTTTACCTCTGCGATCGGTTCGAGGAAGACTTGGAAGACCATTCACGACATTGGTATCGGTCGCAGATCCCCCGATAACATCACTGATGTGGATGTGGACCAGCTTAATGCTACTTTCACCAATATTCCAACAAACCCCATAGATCCTAGTTTCTATGACTTTGAGTTGACTCTTGGGGATCGTCACAGTGAAGGTTTTGAATTTTCGGGTATAGAACAGAACGATGTGGTACTTGGTTTCTCCATGGTGAAGTCAAATGCAGTTGGATTCGACGGCATTGAACCAAGATTTCTCAAGGTACTATTACCATTTATTTTGCCATACATTACCCACATTTTTAACAGCATTTTGACCAGAAGTTCATTTCCGGTGGCATGGAAGTACGCTAAAGTTATACCCTTACCCAAGAATTGTAGGGAGTTTCGGCCCATCTCCATTTTGTGTTTTCTGTCCAAAGTCTTTGAGAAGATAATGTATAGACAGATATTTTCGTATATAAATGAGAACTCTCTTTTATATGAGAAGCAGTCAGGTTTCCGTCCCGGACGTAGTTGTATAAGTGCTCTAGCAGATGTGGTGGAGGATATCAGGAGTAACTTGGAGAATGACGAATTGAATTTGCTTGTTCTCCTCGACCATTCAAAGGCATTCGATACGGTCGATCACACTATGTTGGCAGCAAAATTAAAAAACCTGTTTCATTTCTCGTCTTCGTCTGTTCGTTTAATCATGTCATATCTCTCCAATCGTACCCAATCCGTGGTTTCGAAGTCATCAGTTTCTAGTCCCTTGCCTGTTATTCGAGGAGTGCCCCAGGGTTCAATCTTGGGTCCTATTCTATTTTCTTTATATAGCAACGACCTGCCAGACCAGCTCTCATTTTGTAAGACCCACATGTATGCTGATGATGTGCAGGTCTATATAAGTAGCACGAAGGAATGCTTAGACGACCATGTCAGGATGCTGAACCATGACCTGTCCAGAATTTATGAATGGGCAAATGCTAATGGCTTGTGCCTTAATCCTCTCAAGTCGAAGTGCATGGTTATTAAGAAAAGGGTTTCACGTTTCACTTGCGATCCTGTTGTTGTTGTTGCTAATGAGAGGTTAGAGATCGTGGCTCGTGCAAAGAACCTGGGGGTGACTTTCAACAGTACCTTGTCGTGGACAGACCATATCAATGCTGCTGTTGGTCAAGGGTATTCAAAGCTTCGCTCGCTTTGGTCCACTCAACAACTTACTCCTCTTTGGGTAAGAATACTTTTGGCAAAGTCATATATTATACCTAGCCTACTCTACGGTTGTGAGCTATTTGCAAACTGTGATTCTCGAAGCAGTCGTAAGATCGATACTTTCTTCAACAGTGTGGTACGCTATGTATATGGTCTTCGTCGACGAGACTCCACTTTCCGTTTCTCCAGATCCTTATATGGTGTATCATTTCGTGATGTTTTGCTCATGAGGTCATTGACCTTTTTACATAGGATAATATATACACAGGCACCATCTCATTTATTTGAGAGAATCAGATTTGCAAGGTCGAACCGAGGAAACAAATTGATTCCAATGATACACCGTAGCTTAGTCTCTCAATGGCATCTATTTATATTCGCCGTTCAGCTCTGGAACTCTCTCCCGCACGACCTTCAAACCATCAGTAACGTTGTAACATTTAAAGGTAAATTACTAGATCACTTTAGGGATTCTAGATAAGTCTTGTTAAAAATAAATATGTCAAGTGTTAATTTTGATTTGTGAGCGGTAAATAATTGTATACCAATATTTTTCTTATTTTTGATTTATTACTCAAATTAACATCCTATTTATATTTTGTTAGTTTCAAGCTTATTATATTTGATTTTTTTTTTCTTTTTTTTACATTTATTTATTTATACTTTGTCTAACATTGTAACTTTAAAAGGATTAATTTCCCGTACTATAATCATAAGAACATGCGTTCTTGTTGTGCGGGTGTCAATAAATTACAAATTACAAATTACAAATTACAAAAATAAAGTTTTGAAAAAATTTTCTATAAAAATAAAATTTTGACAAAATTTTCTATAAAAATGGACAAAATTTTCTATATAAATAAAATTTTGAAAAAATTTTCTATAAAAATAAAAATTTGACAAAATTTTCTATAAAAATAAAAATTTTACAAATTTTTTCTATAAAAATAAAATATTGACAAAATTTTCTATAGAAATAAAATTTTGACAAAATTTTCTATAGAAATAAAATTTTGACAAAATTTTCTATAGAAATAAAATTTTGACAAAATTTTCTATAGAAATAAAATCTTGACAAAATTTTCTATAAAAATAAAATTTTGACAAAATTTTCTCTAAAAATAAAATTTTGACAAAATTTTTTCTAAAAAAAAAATTTTAACAAAATTTTCTATAAAAATAAAATTTTGACAAAATTTTTTCTAAAAAAAAATTTTTAACAAAATTTTCTATAAAAATAAAATTTTGACAAAATTTTCTATAAAAATAAAGTTTTGACAAAATTTTCTACAAAACTGAAATTTTAACAAAATTTTCCATAGAAATAAAATTTTGAAAAAATTTTCAATAAAAATAAAATTTTTGACAAAATTTTCTATAAAAATAAAATTTTGACAAAATTTTCTATAGAAATAAAATTTTGACAAAATTTTCTATAGAAATAAAATTTTCACAAAATTTTCTATAAAAATAAAATTTTGACAAAATTTTCTATAAAAATAAAATTTTGACAAAATTTTCTATAAAAATAAAATTTTGGCAAAATTTTTTATAAAAATAAAATTTTGATAAAATTTTCTATAAAATAAAATTCTCTATACAAAAATAAAATTTTGATAAAATTTTCTATAAAAAAAAAATTTGACAAAATTTTCTATAAAAATAAAATTTTAACAAAATTTTCTATAAAAATAAAATGTTGACAAAATTTTCTATAAAAATAAAATTTTGACAAAATTTTCTATAAAAATAAAATTTTGAAAAAATTTTCTATAAAAATAAAATTTTGACAAAATTTTCTATAAAATTTGGACAAACTTTTCGTTAAAAATTTAATTTTGACAAAATTTTTTATATTTTTCTTTGCCTTCAGTTAGTTAATGAAAAATGAATGGAAGAAATGTTGGTGGTATTGTCATTTTGCAACTATAACTTAAATTTCTATACTCCTTCTCTAATGATTGTGCCAAATTGTTTCATAGGCTTAAGTTTGCCAACATTGTTGCTGCAGCAAAACCAACATTTGAGGAATTTAAATAACTGCTGTGCTAAAATTACACTTTTTTATTTTATGTTTCTATTCTTTCTCTTGCCGTCAGTACGGCGAATAAAATGAAGTCTTTTTGATGGAGGCTACAATGTTGCACCTTCATTGCCTTAACCACAAAAGTGGTTGAAAAAAAAACATGTGTTTATGGTCCATCTACATCTATTATTGGTTATGGCCCCAGCTAATGCCTTGAGCTGTTATTCTTGGCATAAATCAATCAATTACACTTTGATGCCTGCAGAAAGAAAGGACGTGTCACCATCACCCCACAATGTCCGAAGATGACAGAACGCATTGTCTTGTACAAAAAAAAAAAAAAATCTAACTCCAAACAAAGGAGTCAAGTAGCGCAAACGCACTTTTATCACGAAATGCCTGGGACAATATGATTGATCAGGTTAGGGTTTTCTTTTTGTTGAAATCTTTCTTTGACATGAAACACTTGCTAGGCTGTAGTGTACCAATGCTGTCCTAGCCCCATAATAGCGACACAAATGCCGAATGAAGTTATATGGCTTCTAACAGGTTTTCCTTGAGGCTCTTTGTTAAATTAAATAAATCGCCTTCTTTACGGCTACACCATAAATTGCCTCACGTTCCATTAACCAGGGTAAAATTGGGAGAGAGGATGCTGTTGTCCACATGAATTTTACAATTACAAGTTACAGGAGTACTGCTAGTGATACTGTAGGATCATTAACAAGTAAAAAGACATAAAATTCGGTCGGGCCGAACTTTGGATACCCACCACCTTGGGTGTATATGTAAACCCCCTTGTGTCACAATCCGGAGAAAATTGGAAACCTTATGCACCCAAATTCGGCACGGACATTGAGTGGTCTAATAAATATGTCACTGTTGAATTTTGTATTTAAAATTTCAACAAAATCGCAAATTCGGTCTTTGCCAGAGGCCTTGCCAGACTGCTACTTGGCGACCTCGCTTTAGCACCACACCACCTCAGACTTTCCATGATTGCCCGGATCTTCGCCTGCAGGACTGTATTATGGTCAGGCAGTCTAAAACATATCTCAGTCACTGGGTTCTCAACGTAGAACCCCAGGCCCACTCTGTCCTCTAGCTTTGACTCATCCGTGTAACATGATCTTCCATATGGCAACACTAGGGTTCCTTCAGTACAAGACTATGCCCCTGCCAGCAGTGCCTCGCACTCGATCTCAAGGTTCATCTGAGGTATGCGTTCGGAAACCTTTTCCTCTCATTTTGTGCCACGGTGCGACTTCCATGCGCCATTTATTAGCAATAGTTGAAATTTTCCATCTATCAACTGCCTACACGAAGCTCAAAGGATTTTCCGTGCTGCCTTCTATCTATGTTTCTGGTTAGAAACAATTTAGTAATTACTTTAATTGCCTTTGGAAATGTCACATGCACTTAGACGCTGAATTGCTTTGAAATAACAAAAGACTTAAGACACATGCGTGATTTATATTTTGCCTAACAGAAATCAAAGCCAAAGACTTGGGCCACAAGCGGCATGTGGATTACATGGCTGACTTTTAGAAAGAAATTT